>NC_031769.1:41819511-42060965 GCF_001522545.3 Parus major | reverse complement strand
AGGAGGAGGAGGAGGAGGAGGAAAGAGCTGCTCCCCAGGCAGTACCAGGAGATGCAGCTTGCTGGTGTGCCTCAGTGTGTGTCTGAAGGAAGAGGATGCCCTCAGCAACCACTGGTAGGGTAGGCCCTTCTTTGCCTCCATGCAGAGAAACAAGAACTCCCCTGTGCTGGGTCCCACTGTGAAATCCTGCTCATCAACACCAGGATTCTCTTCATGAAGGATACATCTGCCAACCTCACAGCTGTGGCTTGCCAAACAGCACACCAGCATTTGGACTACAGTTTCTCAGAGGGGCTGGCAGAGCTCTGACATCCGCCGGGACCTGATCCAAAGCTCAGGGGATTTAATGGGGGGAAAAAAAGTCCATTGATCTTGGTGGCTTTGGATCTGTTCTTTTGCTCGTCTCCTTTGATGATTTATACAACACCGACATGCATATTTCACTTCTGAGGCACACAGAGCACATGGTTTTAATCTCACCCTTTCCCTGGTGACAGGGAAGGAACTGTGTTGGCAGCTAAGACATTGAAAAACATTCATTATTCTGTATATTATTATTACTTTTTACTTCCCCATGGAAGGTAGAAATTACAATAAAAAAATCACAAATATTTTGTTTCACAATCTTTGCCTGCCCTTAAAGGCACAGTCAAATATTGTAAAGTGCAAATTTTTGTGTGTGAGTAAAAATGATGAGAATGTTTTGTATTGAAATGGGATGTAAGAGAACATCAAGAACTAAAAGCCACCAGGGAAAAAAAAAAAAAGGCCTTTTTCCGTAGAAACAGCTTAGAGAGGGAATCTTTCCAAAGTACCAGGAAATTCTGTTCTCAGATTGGAAGGTGAGAACATTTCAATCTTGTGAACTCTTTGTTTTTAACATCAAGATTACTGGGCCATTGGCAGCAGGTCTCTATTAATTATGCTGATCTGGACCAAGTCCTACAGTAGCAGTGGCTACAAAACAAACTTAAAGTAAGTGACAACTCAAAATTGCTCATGACCTCATGAGCAGTTTTCAGGAGCAGGCAGGGCTTGCTATGTTGTCTGTCAGACACAGCATCCCATGCATTTCTCCAAGGGATGCTCCTTCAGCACCCAAATTCACGGAGACAAAGCACCTCCTGCCCACAGGAGAGACCCACAAACCACCAGGCATTTTAATAAAGCAGGAGGGATGCTTAGCTGTATTTTTAGATTTTTCATTCCTAATCCAACACTTTCTTCCTTCTTTGTTTCCTCACTGGCTAGTGCAATTTTTTCAGCACTAGATGTCAGTGTGGACTTGGAATACCAGATTGCTCTGTAAATTTTCTTTAACAACAGAGGAAGAATTGCTATTCAGAATGAATCAAAACCTCATGAAATGCTTTCTACAAAACAGGTCTTTTTTTGCTGTTTAAACTCCATGTGGAAAGTGTAGAACTGCTTTCTGTCCTTGATTTGGATTAATATGGCTGTAAAAGGACCCTATCTAAATTGTGATCATATAATGACTGAGCTAAAGAGGAGTTACCAGAGTCCAGAGGAAAAGCTTTGTTTAGAAAATAATAAAAAGAAATGGTTCTCAATGATCTTGATAATTTGTGACCCTGCTAAGAAAGCATTGTGCAGGGGGTCCATGGGGATGGTTAATCCTGCAACTAAAAGTACTCATCTCAACAAGAACCTACTGAAAAGACTGAGTCTTAGCACTCCTACTGCCTAGAAAGATACTGCATCATCTTGAAGTGTTTGCTACACCAGGCAGTTACAAGGACTGTTCTAACTTGCACTTGATTTAGCATTTGCCTGGCATTTTCTGAATATTGAAGTGAAACCAGTTTGGGGCAGAGCAACCAACCAAGAAGCGTATGTTGGCTTTCCGAAGTGAAGAAATTACTTCTTCAGAAAACATTTTGCTTCTTTAAGTCCCTCCTTCCCTATGTTGTTATGGGGAGGCTGAGGAAAATGGATGAACCCCAACTCCCCTCATTTTGCAAGCAGCAATCTAGAACAAGACACAGCTCCTCTTGCTCCTGGAGAAGTACAAACTGGGGAAAGGCAAAGCAAAGAGAGGAGGAAGTGGGTTCACAATTCTGATTTCTCATCTCTTACGTTCATGGGTTTTGGCTTCTGTCGAGTGGATCTGAGCCAACACGACAGATGGAGCCTTTTACACCACCCTCATGCTTGGTTTACACCAGGCGTGATGCACAGAAGCCGAGGCAGAAAACGTTTCTGGCAGAGCACGGAGCTCTCTGACATCCTCCCAACTCGGTACCATTGTAGCTGTGATCTAGGCCTTCAGAAAAATCCATTTACATGCCTTTGTATTCTCCACTATGCATTCACCAATAAAGTATTATCCTGATACATATATTAGTATACTCCGCTTTTATTATACTTTATGATTGCTACTGTCCTTTTGACTCTTGCTGCACAAAGTCACTGTCACACATGTGACTGCCCAAGCAGCTGTGCTTAACACTCCTATGTGTTTTTGTTTCTCATTATTAGGCTTATCAGTAGCAGACTGCAAGAAGGAGGTTGCAGAATATTAATTAATAATTCATATAAAATATTAGGAAATATCAGGCAAAAATAAGAACAAAGTCATTTTTTCTTCTGGGCTCTGAGAAGTTAAGGTAATGTTTGGTAGATAATAGAGAACCTGAGAGAATACAGATTGTGCTTGGCAAGTCTAATGTCACATGGCTCTACCACCTGCTCCCATTCCTACATATTTCACTGTTATTTTTCTGTAATACTGTTATCCATTTACTTACCTCTTTCTATAGATGTCTGGCATTCAAAGAATTAGTATCAATAATGAAAGATGTATTCTGTAACAGAGCTTTGCCTGCAATCAGCTTCTGAAGACTGACTTACCTGTGCAATTTTCACTGTTGTCATGACTTGAAGTGTCTGCCTTATTATTATCATGAACTGCTCTAGATAAACCTCTCTGTTAAGCCAGCTGCCTCTTTAGGTTCAGAAGGTTTTGTGGTCCCACCCTGCATTGAAAAACAAATTACTGTAACTCAGAGATATACCTTGAAAGACTACCATTATTTCCCCCTGCCCGAGTGAGGGGAGTTTAATGTGATCAATCGCCCTCTCCCAGCTTCCAAATCCACACTCAGCTGGCATTGCTGGGTACTGACACATGAGATCTGAAAACAAGAGAGAGTAAACATGCTTCTCATCTGCTAGTTTGTCCTCCACCCCCTCTTGGAAGCCACAGAAACAGAAAAATGAGCTGGATGGCACCTTTATATGCCAGCCTGTGTGCCCCAGGCTCTCATACCCACAGATGTGTGTATCGTGCCTTGCCCAGATAAACATGCATCCATGTCACTTCATTAATGGAATGGTGCAGATGCCTCCAGTGTAGAAATGGGCATAGCCCGAGCAGCTATTTGTCTTCTCTTGTTTCTTAAGCATGTAATAAAAATGAGGGTTGCAAGAAAGATCAGAAAACTACAGAGAGGTGATTAATGCAAAGCTGATAACAACAAAAAAAAAAAACCACCAACAAAACTATTACAGTTTATGGGAGAACCAGTAAAAGTGCTGGCCTGATCATGTACCAAAAAAGCAAATTCATATGAATAGCATTTGGTATTGGCTCTGGTTACCTACCTAAGTACTCAGTGGCAATGATAATACAACTGTGAGTAGGACAGCATAGAAATTGTCAGGGTGAATACCCTTTCCTATGAGAAATCTTGGACTGAAGTGTACTTCTTAAGGTAGTACTTTATAGCATTTGGTAATGAAGTGCACAACACAAATTGCCATTTCATCAAGTATGTTATTTCCAAGTATTTCTTCCTGTACAAAGTGGTCAATCAATAAGGCCAGTCAAAATGCCAGTTTATCTTCAAGATTAAGTTATCTTCTTTGTGAATGTCAGTTTTCTCTATGGGCAACTCTAGAGTACAAAATACAGTATATTGTTTGCAGTGTGATAGAAACCTCAGAAAAGCATAAACTTGAAACAAAAGATAGAAGGCTTTAAACAGAATTTTTATAAAGCAAGGGTGAACTTCCTTACCCTTGTGAGCATCATCACACATTTCCAAAACAATTTTAGAAGCCAAACCTTGAGTTTGACAAGCAGCTTGGTTTTCTATTCCATGAAGACGGATCTCAACATGTTGCAGAATTGTTTTTCATATGTCAGTGCCTAAATCTTCATATGATTAACATCAAACTGTGTAAAGAGTTATTCAATGTAAATAAAAATCTAAATCTGGATAATGGGGTCCCCTGCATCTATAAAAACACCAGACACCAGCTGGAGCATCACTGACACCAATATCTATCTAAAAGGATTCCTACAATAGGTTTATGTATTGTTTGTAGTCACACTGAGAGGGATTATATGGGACCTATTTCCCTCAGTGTACAGATGTGATCATAAAACAGCCTCGTCTGCTGGATGGCTTACTCTAGCTACAGATGCAAGGCATGTGCACTTTACACATCTTATTTCAGGGGGATAAAACAGTTCTGTTTTGCTTTCCCTATGAGCAGCTGAACACATCAGAAGTCTCTATTTTCAGTTATCTGTGCAGAAGTGGTGTGCAGAGCTATTTCTTTCAAACAGATGAAATACACAGTAATGTAAAAACTGCACTGACCTCTTCCAGTCACAATGTGCACTTCTAGCCTGGTACCTGCTCAGAAAATCTAGTTGACTAAACCTTTCTAGAAGGTTTTAGAAACTCACACTAGTCATTACGAGGGTATGCCATTACTTTTAAAATCTTTCTCATTTAGAGAAACCATCTGATTGGTTCTGAACAGAATGAAACTCTGTCTTTATTAGTTCAGGGTTAGAAGCTTCTGTCAATAATGAAACCTTGCTTAAATCCATGTTTCAGTATCCCTTTAAAAGCCATAAAAGGAGGGGGCAGGAAGGGAGAGGGGAAATTATCCCACTGCATAGCTCACTGTCAAGCAAAATGCAGGCCCCTGTTCCATTTGTCAGCACACATTTTCCAAAATGTGCAATATTATGAATTTACACCTAATTTTGCATGCTCAGGGCACACCTGTCACTCAGTATGTTCAAGTAAACTGGTCAAGAATCAAGTTCATTACTTTCCCTTGCTGATAGACAAAGTGGTGTAACCAGAACTGAAGGTATGCAGCTTATAACAAAGAACAGTGAGTATATTTGCCTGTCTAAACCAGTTTTTTCCCACTATCCTGGACAAGGAACAAGTAGTGCTTATTTAAGTATGATGATTCCCTAGATATGTTTCTACAGGAATAATAGCAGCATTCACTCATATAGACTTATAGAAGTTAATTTTTATATAACTATCTGCTTTTCCAGTAAGTTATTGAAATCTGTTAAAGTATGGTCAGCAGCAAGATATTCTGCTTTCTCTCTGCAATGCTTCCTCTCATCACTACTGACTTTTTTTTGTAACTTATGAAGTTTTTATGCAAGCTACTTCTGGAGTGTAGTGATGAACAAATGGGTGCAGGTTACAGCACCAGGTACTTGCCTCTACAAGACTAGACAGCTATTAGACATTTGTTAAAAGAAATGTTAGCTTGAAAACCTAACTGTACTGTTGCTTATATAAAGCAAATTTTCATATAGAGAAAAAATTCTATTAATTTTTCAGAGAGACCGAGAAGATTTGAGGGGAGAAAGCTGGCTCAGAGGAGTGGCACATTTTTGGGGTTTTTTTTCTGAAGATGTAGGTGTTATTTGGGAGATGTGTCTTGTTTAGACTCACACTTGATAGTGAGAGAGCTGCAAATATGTCCTAGATGCAAAACAAAACTGAAGCCTACCAAAAAAAAAAAAAAAGAAAATCACATTGCACTGGGAGCAGTCATGCTCTCTGAGAAGGGAACACAGGCTGTCCTGTTGTTGTGATTTCTTTTCTGTGAAATATCCTATGCTGTTAAATGTAACCTTCTGACTGTAAGACTGTGTAACCAGATGCCTTTTTTGTAGGGCTTTTTTCCACCATAAGCTTCATAATTTAATCCTAAATTGAATAAAATATTATTCACAGTCAAATATCTGTATTTAATACCTGCTCAACTCTTAAATCCACTGTAAAAAAAATACAGAAAGTGCTATGATACTGTGTAGCAATGTACTATTTTCAAAATGCTGTTTATTCTAGCAGCTGAACAGCTCTACTAACACTCAGTAGTGGAAATTTTAAAAACTCCATAAAACTCTGAGCATGCTCCCTCTAACCCTGCTCCAAAAGGGCTCAACATGCCACAGGCATTCTGTGAGCAGCAGAAATTATGAGTCATGTTTGCAACATCCTTTGCCCAAGCAGATTCCTGGAATCTAGCAGGATAGGAATTCCTACGGTAGCTTTCCTTTCTGTGGGAACACTAGAATCTCCATCTTCTACATAAAAACTTATTTTCTATACTGTTAATGTCTCTGAGAGATTTGGCTGAAGCTGGACAAGGATTTAAAAAGTAACCAGTGGCAGAGCAGACAGCATATCCACACCGATTTTCTTCCTGCAAGGAATTGAACCAGAAAGTGCTCATGATTGATCTACTCTGGAGTATCTACCACTGCTAGCAGAGACTGAAGCTTATAATTCACAAGTGGGGATGACATAGCTTGGGACGGCAGATTATCGACCCCAGCTGTCTGCCCAACACCCAGCACACAAAAGACTCTTCATGAGACAGCTGTGGAATCACTGCCTCTTGCTGAAACGGGAAAACAGTTTACACCAGCATTCTCTAAATGGGGTTCAGAGTATTCACAGAGTGCCTCAGCTATCCAGAAAAGGGGTGTTGGAATGAAGAGTTAGGGCTCTAACCTCCCGTGCCACCCCCAAGGATGGAACCTCTTCTTGCAGACCCAGCTGTGAGCTTCAGTGATGCCAGAATGTGATGCCACGTGCAGTTGTAAGAAACATGGCAAAAGGAAGGGGAACAGGAGGCCTTTCACATCTGAGGAGCATCAAAGATGCCACAAGTGTAAATGTAATGCTTCATAATACTTTGTATTTTAATTATGGTTTGGATCAGTTTTAAGGTATTAATTATAACATACTAGGCCATTGTGATACAGGCAGGAATGTAGCTGGAATCCCTACTGAGACAGTATGATAGAAAGTCCTGAAGCACTGCTTTATGGTGACATAGTCTGATTTACAGCAGATAATAATCCATAAACCAAGCAGTTTTCCTCAGATGACCGACTATAGGAATCATGTTTATATTAATTCAATGTATGTGACAGTATCAAACAAGGCACAAAACAGTTTTATGTCTCTGAATGTTTTGTCATGAGCAAACTGAGCCTGCTGTCCACATGGGTATTATTCACTAGGAGAAAATTTTCGGCTTAGTTAATCCTCGTGTAGAAAAATGTGAATTTGAGTGAGAGACTGAGGTACACAGGATTTTCCTGTACCACCTGTGAACCAAAGATGTCAGAGATTTTCGTCCTGCTTGTCACGCCTCCCGATATGTCTCCTGCTACGTCCAGGTTCTCGGAGCTCAGAGGCTCGCAGCAAACCGTCAGGGTTGGGAGCCGCCGACCCGGGAGAGCCCCCAAACAGGGCAAGCGGCCCTTACCCGCTCTGCCCCGCCGAGCCGCGGCCCAGGCGGGCAGCCGGGAGCCGCCCCAGGCGCCGAGCCCGGGCATCCGGGCGTTTGCTGGGGCCGCAGTGGCGGAGAACCGAGCGGCGGCGCGGCAGGAGGGCACAGGAGGGCTCCGCCACCGCGGCCCTGCCCTCTCCTTCACCTGCCGGGGTTCTAGCGGAACGCAGACACGGGGACCGCTCGCCTTCCACCAGCGGCCGTCTGCCGCTTCGCTGCCGCCCCGCGGGACGCGCCCGCGGGCGGGGGACAGCGAGCTGCCCTCGTGTGCGAGTGCGTGCGCGCGTCCCGGCGGCGGCCCGGTCGCGGGCTCTCTCCCTCCTGCCGAGGCGAGCGCGGCCGGAGCCCACGCGGGCCTCACCTGGCGCTGTCCCGCACCTTGCGGGAGGAGCGGCGCGGGAGGCGGGGCGAGCCGGCGGGCCCGGCCCGTTGCGCCGCCGCCGCCGCCGGGGGCCGGTCTCCCGCTGGGCGCGGGGGGGGAGGCGAGGCGGCGGCCCCCGCCCGCCGTAACCGCTCCCCATCCCGCCCGCTGGTGCCGCCCCCAGCATGGCGACACGGTAGAGGAGCGGCTGCGCCGGGGTGACCGCCCCCTCCCGCCTCCTCGGCACAGGCACGGCGCGCCGCGGGCGAGCGAGCGGCCTCGGCGGCGCTGCTGCCGCCGGTGCCCCGCACAGGGCTCAGCGGCGGCGAACGGGGAGGAGGATGGCGGTGGCGGTCTCGGCGGCGGCGGTCACAGCAGCAGCAGCGGCGGCGGCGGGGCCGAGCGGCAGCGCGGCGGGAGCCAGCACCGTCCCGAGCAGCTCATGGTGGCGCCCCAGACCCGCCAGCAGCGGCCGCGCCGGGGCCGCCAGCTGAGCCGGATCCCGGCGGGCGGCTCTCCCCTCTCCACACCGACCCACCGAGCGACCCGTCCCCCTCCCCCGGCGCTCCCTCTCCCCCCTCCCCGGCGCGACCCGCTCCTCGGATCGCCCCCGCCGGGGCCGGACTGCCACCACCACCCTTGGGCGCCGCGGGGAAGGCGGCGGCGAAGGGCACCGGGCAGCGCCAGGCGGCGGCGGGACCATGGGCGCGAAGCAGAGCAGCCCCACCGCCGCCAATGGCCGCACCCGGGCGTACTCGGGCGGGGATTTGCCTTCCTCGAGCAGCAGCAGCAGCGGCGGCGGCGGCGGCGCTAACGGGACCGGCGGGCGCTCGGCAGGCGGCGGCGGGCGCTACGCGCACCTGGCGGCGGCGCCTCACGCTCCTCCCGGCGGCGCGGCGGCCGCGGCGGCCGGAGGAGCGGCGGCGGCGGCGGCGAGTGCCGCGGGGTCGGCGCCCCGGAGCAGGTCCCTGGGCGGGGGCACGGCCTCCGGGGCCCGGGCGGCGCAGTCCGCCTTCAACATCCCCCACAGCAGCGGCCCCTACGGCTCGCAGGACTCGGTCAGCAGCACCCCGGAGGAAGGCGGCCGGGAGCGGCCCGCGGGGGGAGGCGGCGGCGGCTCCTCCGGCGGGCCCCGGCTAGTGATCGGCTCGCTGCCCGCGCACCTCTCGCCGCACCTGTTCGGAGGTAAGGGGCACCGGCGGGGCGGGAGGGTTTCTGCGGGGCCGGAGTTGCGGGCGGTGGGATGGGGTGTGTGTGTGTGGGCTCTTTCCCCGGCTCTGAGGTGGGACGGGTAATGAATCATCACTCCGGGGAGAGCTGCGGCTCCTCCAGGCTGGCGTCCGGGTTTGGAGACCGGGCTCCCGGGCCGGCGTCTCCTATTGTCTGTAAGGAGAGCTGTGAAAAGGGCGGTTAAAAATGAAACGAGCCCGGCGGCGGGGAGGAAGCGGAGCCTCTCCGGCCGGCGACTTTAGACTCTAATAGCTGTAATCAGTGCCTGTGTAAATACTCTTGCCTACTACTTACATAATTAGAATTTAATTGGATCATGTGTCTCCGCCGTTTATTCTAAAATCGGACCAAACCCCTCTTTAGGCACTGATTAATGTGTGGCTGATGCTTGTTCCTCTTTCTGAGTTCTCGGGTATTCTGTTCAGAAAGTCGTACAGAAAAACAGAAGTTAAAGTAAGTTTCTTTGTTAATGCACCCTCTAAGAGGTTGGCAGAGCCGGATAGCTGTCCCTGCCGCTGGAGTACAGGCTTGCAGCACCGGTAGCCTTGAGGATGGGCACATGTGCTCTTGAGGCAGGAGGAACACTCGGCTAAACTCTCAACTAGTCAGGGAGCTGAGGCCCTTTGAGAAGCACATTAAACGTGGAGCACGTTATAGTTTTTTTTTGTCTGACTTGCGCTACCGAGAGTAATTGGGCTGTATAGGACGAGCATTTTACTGCCTGTATTTTTTACCTTGAAGCTGAAAATCAACTTGTTAGTTGTCAGCTGTGTTCAAAGTTGCTACCTCCTTTAAGTGCTGCTCATTCTAAAGGCTGTTCATGTAGGTCAAACAATATGCAAGTTTTATTTTGTAATGGATGTAGTCTTCAACTGGTATTTTTAATACATACATAAATATATATAGCTATAAATATATATACCTATATAAACGTAATACCCCAAAGCTTTGTCTGGAGCCTGACCCTCGCAGGGTACACGAGGTTTCTGGCACATGGCCTGCCGCCTCTGGCGACCTTAAGACAGCATAGCTGTTGCTTCCTATATTTCAAACTGCCTCGTCCCAGCGGTTGAACATTAACAGAAAGCTGTCAAACCCTATTGCAATAAAATAATATTTTCCTCTAAGATAGAAAACATAACTATTCTCACGGTACCAAACTGCTCGACAGGCTTTGTTGCAAGGATACTCATTACACCATCAAAGTACCTTGAGAGGGAGGAAGGTGCACATGTTTCGTCTTTTCGTCTAGTGATGAAAGGGTGCACTATCATGGAGTATTGTACAGCTTGTGCTAAGCACAAGGGAATCATTAGAATGTGTATCCAATGGTTGCTCAAAGGTGAAACTTTTTTCCCACCCCCTCCTTGCTTAAATGCTGTACTGCAACTTGCCTTGGTGTCAGGAGGGAGTGGATTAAATGTAAATGAAGTGATGAGGATTAATAACCTAGGCAGCTGTATTCAGATGCAGGACATTCTCTTCAGAATAACTCTGAATTTGATCTTACTTTTCCATGGCACGTAATCATTTTTTAATTTCTGTACCACACTGTGTTTTGTCCTTGGAGTGATGCAAAGCTTGTTGCATTTACCAGTGCAGGAGAAGTGCCAGGAGGGGTACACTGTCTTCATCTGCTCACTAATAAATAAGGGCTGCCATATGTTAGGAGTATACGTGGCAAGTTTAAAGTAAAATTTTTAGTGAGGAAGCAAATAGATCCATGACTATCTTGTGACCACATAAAGGCAGTGTATCTTAGTGGGATGAATAACTGCTTAATCATAATACTGCAACACCTGTGAAGAAGGCCTCACTTGAAGCATCTTTCTTCCAATTAAATATTTTGTGATGTTGATGATACATTATTCCACATCACACTCAGTGCTGCCATCCTTTTCTAGTTGCATACTTTGTGTTTTCTTGATTCCTTGTAATAACTACATGCTTGGAAAAAGTAGTCCAACTGGAGAACATCCATTAATAGCATCAGCATTCTGAAAAATAACTTGAAGGATTGTTTTTGTCCTGGTGGTAACTAGCTCAAGCTTGTCTAGGTGTGGTATCTGGCATTTATCTTGTGTATCTTGAGCATGCTTGAAGTCCCCTCCCTTGTTTTGTAACTTGCAAATTAGCTGAATTATTTATTTTTATCCTGAAAGCTGCCAAAATTAGTTGTGAGGATTAGCATAGCAATTCTGTGAAAATTAAAATAAAATAGAAGAACAAGAATACCTTCTGTAAGTTGAACCAAATATCCAGCTATTTATGTTTTTAGGCATACTGCTTGGCTTCGTCAGTCAGTGACACGTGGGTGTTGCATTTGTTAAATTACTGTAATTAATTTGCCATTAGTGAATTACACTCTATTGTCACTTTTACTGAGCTGTTTTGCATGCTGAAGTAATGTACAAATATTAACCCTCTGCTTTAATCTATACTAAGCTTGTTAGTACACCATTTGAATGAGAATATAAAAATTGTGTTGAAGTATTGGGAAGCATGTTCAGTTACTGCCTATGCTCCTTTAGGAGGAACTGTTGTACTAACAGCCTTTCCTGACAGTGAAGGTCTCATGTTCCCATCTGACCTCAGGCTAAGGCACTTTTATGAACATCATACAGTGGAGTAAATACTGCTGTGTAGCTTTGTCTCATCTCAGGGAGAGTTCAGTTCACTCAATAATCAGGGCCTTGGTCTCACAAAAATATATATATGTGTGTGTGTGTGTGTGTGTTTAACTTTGTGCTGAGAGCATGCCTGAAGTAGGCTTAGGGCATTAAGTAGAGTGAGACCCAAATTCCGTATGATCTTACGGCACTCCCAGAGAGGCCAAACCTGTGCGTGACATTCAAGAGCTTTATTGCAACACAGTGCCAAGTTCCAGCTTCCTTTCAGGTGATAACACTTATCAGGAATTTTGACCAGTAGTTTCCCTGCTCCGTTCCTCAGTGAATGGGACTTCCCCTCTCCTCCAGCCCCAAAGTAAATATTCTTACCTTCTGTTATGTGTAGAAGAGTTGGCCCTGAGGATCATGGGGCCAGATTCACATTAGTTTTTCCACTGTGTTTTTAGAGATTTCATACCCATCAGCACTGCAGCAAAGCTACCACTGTAGTTACAATATAGCTTGTTGATGTCAGTGATGCAATTGGTTCAGCTAAAAATGGACTTTTGGGATGGTCTTTGCTTTGGGGAGCTGGTGATGTGTTACTTCCATCACTTATAGTGTTGACAGCTCCTCAGAACCTTCTTTGTGTTTATGTTCCTGTTTCTGGGTGGTCATAACTGGGAGAATTATTGGCAAAAACACCTAGTATAATAAGTATCCTTCTGGTGTTCAAATTTGGGAATGTTGTTATAAGACAGTAATGCCTTTAAACTCTTTTCTATTTTGTTTTGCCATTAAGAGTCTCTTAGGGAATAATATATTAAAATTCAGCTGAAGATAGCTGAAACTCAAATATATTGAGTTTTTTAAATTTTCACATCAGTTCTTTCAAGATGATTGAGCAGAGACTGTACAGGTATTACATAAAATCTCAGTTTGTGTTGTATGTGGCCATATACAATTTTATATGATGTTTTTATAGATGGATTTTTAAATGTATAGTGTTGTCAGATACTGCTGTTAGCAGCCTTCATGTCAAGATTGGGAGTAATGATTTGGAGATTAAGTTGCATCCGTTCAACTTTATTAGGAGAAGGAAGTTTGTTACGTTCTTCATAAGCCAAATAATGATCAGACTTTTTTTTATGAAGTACTTTACAGTGCAGGATTTATCACCAGCTACGGAATGTACATAACAGAGCATGGGTAGAACCTTGTAGATATAGTATAGTAGCATCTGTTTGTAATAATAATTAGTAGAAGTAATTAATGAATTCTTCATTCTATAAAAGAAAGTTTATGAATGCCTCAGATTCATGAATTCAGGAATCTGAATTCCTAGTTGGATTGTGGGAAGCAGATAAAAATACAAGAATGATGTGAATTCTAAGAGGAGTTTTTTAGATGTATTTCACAATGCCTAGAAGGCCACATCTTGTTTTGTTTCCCGTCAGAACTGTTTAGTTATATGATACATTTTGGATATATTTTTGAAGTTCAACTGTCTTTTGGTCACTTCGTTGCCCTTCTCTTCCAGTATGACACAAGAACTATTGCTTTGAGAAATTACGGAACTCTGAAACACTTCAGACTTAATGCTGCTCCCCTTTTGCCAGCCAGAGGGACACTCTGAGTTCTTTGTCCCCTGAATTGGAGAAAGGCTGGGACGTGTGTCTTGCAGCAGGACTGTTGGGATGGTGGGAGCAGGGGAATAGATATGTTCAGTTATATCAGTGAATTGACTCCAGAGTGAAAGAGTCACTTTTGCACTCTCTGAAGATATGGAGGATTTTGTAAATACATTATGATCCCCTTCACCAAAACACAGATTGAAAAATCCATTGTTCTAGGAGAGCAGTCCAAGGATAAGCCTATTGATAATGAGCTTCAGAAGGTCTGTTCTGACTGATGCATTTGAGGAATCCTGTCCCTTTGCAGAGTCTCACTGTTCCAGTGTTTAGTTTGGCTTCTCTTTGCCTGTGTACATTAAGTGGGCAATATAGAGTTTGTGGTTTGGCAGCAGAGGTGTAAACCCTCCTGAGTCAGGGACAAGAAAAAGCAGCAAAAAATCCAACACCACCAGTCACCTCCTCCAACTCAGTCAAGAGAGTGCTTTTAGTCTCATACGTTAAGTGTTTGGACAAATCCAGCTAAAAGAAGGAATGTTTGAGTCTTCTGGTGGCACTCATGAAGTCCATGGGAGTCATCTTCCATTTCCTTCAGTTGGAGACCAGTCTCTGTGATGATGAGTTGCTTGGGGCAGTGAAGTAAAGACTGAGGTGAGTGATAGGGGATCTTTGAAAGGCTTTTTTTTTTTTTTTCCCCTCTTCCTGCTTTGTGAACAAAAAAGTTTAGGAGAAGCCAAATAATAAGAAATGGCAGCACTGCATTTGCAGGAGAAATGTAAATAGTTAACCGTCTGAGGAAAAGGAAACAGCCTAATTGTAATGGCATATATAAATATTTCTTTTGGCTATCAAGGTAGTGATAATACCTTATTGAACCTTTGCTGTGCCAGTTCAAACAAAGGCCTTCCTCTTATTTAATGTCTTCTGAATACCTATGCAACCCTGATATTCTGATAAAGTGTCTCTCCTCATGTTCTGTCATATAATTGCATACTAGTCTCCAACAACCTCCCAAGTAATTTCTTTGTCTCATAAAGAAAGCCTTTTATCGCTGGTAGAAATTCAAAACTATTTTTAAAACATGTTGCCTATGCATTTGTTTGGGTAAGTTCTCCCCTGTTCTTGCCAGCTGCTTATAGAAAACTTCATCATGCAAATGTTCTTGAATTGCTCTCTTAGCCTTGCAGGAAACTTTAAAGTTTTGAATAACGTTGTGAAAATTTGTGGGTAGGTTTTCCTTGCTATTTGCATGCAACCAATTTTATATTATTTTCAATATTTTTCTGCAGTGCCCATTAATGCCTTAGTTAATTAATACCCATTAATTAGTTTCAGGAGAGGTGTATGGTCATTTGGACAGATTGAGTTCATTTACTGTGGTAATGGAGCATGTTCTTGCAGATGTTTAACGCGTGAAAAGAAAGTGAGAAATCCTTGAGTTCTTGGAGTTTCTATTTTGGATCATCTTTAAAGATGTGCATCTTTCCAATCAAAAGAAAACAATTTGTATAAAACCACAACTACCTGAGTAAAACCAGAACCACATATCTTAAGCATCTAGGAGAGTGGTTTTTGTTGTTTACTATCTGGATGGATATTCCCTATAAACAAGTGCTTGTGCTCCCAAGACCACCTTTCCTTTGTAAATGATCTTCATGACTTTCATGAGGATGTCTTAGTGTGCATCCAGAGGTCTTTGACCTCTTGTTTGGTAGGCTTCAAATTCCTGATGCTTACAAAAACGGGAGGGTAAGCCATAGAACAAATGAGGCTGGTTCTCCCTTTCACTCAGGACATGCTTCTATTTTCTGCATGGAAATGGAATAGTATTGACCTGGAGAGATCAGGAAGCACGCAGGAAAATCTCGCAGGGCTCGAGGTGTCTGACTGCCTGCCAAGCAGAATAGCAAGTGCTGTGTGGGATTTGACTCTATCACTCTCAGTTGTCTTCCTTGGGAACTGACCTAGCTGGGTATTTTCTTGCTAGTCTGCTCTGTCTCAGAATCAGACCACCACAGCCTGTGCACAGTCCCCGAAGGGTGGGTGTGGTGCATACCATCGGGGCTATTTTTAGTAGATTGTGTTTGCTGACTGACTTAGTGTGCTATAAATACAGAGTTCTCATCTGGCATGCACTTTGCGTGTCTTCTAGTAACTTATAATAAATACACCTAAGAATAATGGCAAGGCGAAGCAAGCTGTTACGATTTGTTTGGCTTTCCATACAAAGTGTCATTTATATAAAGCAATTATTTAGTAACATTTTAACTGTAAATGGCTTTTAAAACTAGTGGTATTCCAAAACACTTCCTAGTTGGGCTCCCATAATTAGTCCTTATGTCAGATTGATTTATACTGCATTTTCATTATGGTTTTAAAAGTTGAACGTGGACTTTTTAGATATGGGAGGCTACTTGAGCATCTGGAATACTGTCAATACCAGTAAATTACAGTATTTTTTATGCCAATGCTAGCATATTCCATAAAGGTTATTCTCTGATAAAAAATGAAGCTTAGTTATGATTTTCCTGGAATTTTTTTTCCCTGAAATGTAGGTGTATATGCAATTTATTGAGTTGAAATATAGTTAAGGCACTTAGAGGACTCGGTGCAGAAAGGGGAGGATCCCATGTCTTATTAAAATACAGATGCATTTATCTTTCAGTGTTGAATTTGACAGAAAATTGAAGGATGGGGTCTTGCTGAATTGTACTGAGTGTAACCTAGATGGAGTTGTTCTGTACTGCTAAAATAAAAACTGTCATAGCATATACTAGCAGACATGAAGTTTTCCATGTACAGCAAAAGAAGAGAGTGCTCAGAGGAGCTTTCTGCAAATTGCCTGAACACATAAGCAGTATTTTGAGTATCTTAATTTTTTTGTGATGAAATCTGGACCAATCTGGTGGTAGTCTTTCAGAAAACTTACAAACTAGATTGTCATCCTGTCAAGAATCTTAGATAGTTCCCTGAAAATCACATTACTTTGAATCCTGATTTCCTGCAGCTGTCAGAAGTTTTACTTATTGTAGAATGAAGAACATCACTCTTCCTTTATTCTTCAGTGTGAATATGGATAAAAGTTCCAGTTTGGGGAAAAAGAATCTTCTCTTAAGAAAATTCTGTGTCCCTACCAAATAGATCAAAGCATCGTCAATTAAGCAAATATCAGAGAGATAATGGTGGACAATCTCCAGAACATAAAGAACAGTGACAATAGTAAAATGTAGTTCCCATAAAATTGGTCATTTAACTGCTTTGCTTTTGCTATGAGGCAGTTCTCTTTCTTACTGTCTTTGCTGCATCAGCAAAGAGGACTGGACCTAAGATGCCAGACTCGAGAATCTGCTGTCCATTTTCTTGTGTGTGTCGTTGTCCTTTGGGAACAATGAGTTTAAAATCACACACCTGTGTTCTGAATATTGGAAGGCATAGTTTGCACATGTATGAGTGACTCAGGGCTCCTATGATACATTGGATAATGATGATTCATCTTCAGAGCTGATTGTGATGAAGTTTTGTAAAAGGCGGTATAGCTGAGTCCAGGTGTGAAGTGCCCAAATACAGGGTTAGCTATGCAACTTTCCTTCTGATTTTTCCATGCTGTGATTTTTTTTTCAAACTCATTTGCAAATTAGAGCTTGTTTGAGTGTTCAAGTTTTCGAGTTTTTTCACTCTCTTGAGCCATGTGGGTATAGTTTTTAGAGGCAGTCAGATCGGTTTGGATGGATACTTGTTTAATTTTTATATTTGGAGTATTACTCAATGAAAGACACTTAGATTGATTGCCTGAGTACAAAGCAGACATGATTTTTTGTTAAACCTCTAGCAATCTATTAACAAATTACAGTTGCAAAAGAATAAAACATAATTGTAAAACTATTTATATATTTTTAAGTGCTGTGTAAAGAAGTAAAATACCTGGTCCATCCATGCAGTAGTGCCATAATGCTGTTGCTGGCTGAAGAGAAATGATCTAGTAAAACAGCGCATGAATGACAACAGCATGAAATTCACATATGGAAAAGAGCTGCATACTATCAAAGAAACACCCTTTGAATATCTACTTCAGCTGTCCTAACATTTCCATACTAGATATCTAATACTGAGATACCAGATGACAAGTGTAGAGGCATTTCCTCACTTTTTAAGAACTGAAATACAATTAAAATTAATTGAAGGGTAGTGCATGTTTGCTATAGCTCTGCTGTTGGATTAGTTTATATCCCAGTACGCCATTTCTGTGAATTTGTGTGTTTTGTAAGTGATAACATTTTCAAAGACACATGATACTGAGCTTCTTCATAACCATGGCTGTGAAAAAATGAAGAGTTGAAAATACTATTGAAATAAAATAGGCTAGTGAAATAGCTTCTGGTTTGGAGGAAATACAGATGCCATTGCTAGAATAATAAACTGTGTACCGAAATAAACTGGTTTTCATGCGCTTGATAAGATCAAGACCCAGTGACAGCATAGAACTAGGGAGTGGAGGAAATGTTCCTTGGAAATGTGGGTCTAGTTTTGCTGCAAACAAAGGGATAAGAAAGCTAATGCAAATAATGTGTTTTACATTGTGCAAGGGGGGGAATGGATGACGTGTTCAGCCCAGGTTCTCTTTGTGTCTCCACTTGGCCTCTCCAGTCATAAAGCACACAGTTGTGTGCAGCTGATGAAGTCAGAGGAAATGATGAACACATTTGGAGCTGGATGGCAAAAGTGCTTCTAGTGGGCTGGGCTGGAATATGTGACTTCTCTAGAAGTGTGCAGGCAACCAAACTTTTTCGTGTATTTAATGATACAATGATGATTTTTACCTTTTGCTTTAAAGCTTTGTTTAGAAGAAATGTTTTAAGACATTGTAAGCTTGGCTGATGTAAATTATTGACATTAAATAATTTAATATGTTGAGGAAATACATTAATTTGTGAAAAGTGAGCTGGAATTAACCTCTGAAGAGAGCTTAGACTGACAGCAGTGTTGAGATTGTTCCTATCCACATAGATTTATGTTGTTACGGAATCTGAAGTCATGGAGTGGTTGTCAAAAGCATCCTAATTTTAAATTCTGGCCATTGTTGATTCTCTTAGGGATTGGCTAGCCAATAAGCAAGTTGCAGAGAAAGGTGCCATGCTACAGCAAATATAAGGCAAAGCATACTTAGCATTGATAAAACTATTCAGAGTATAATTTTTGCCAGAAGTTGAAAGAAATAGCTGAAATTAGTTTTTATTATTCTAAAAGCAAGGACCACAACAAAAGTCCTTGAAATCTTTTGCTCTGATGCTTAAACAAACAAATTAAATGGGCAAATATTTGACAAGTTTTTTAGATTATTTAGCTAGTGGTCAAAACTGCAGCGTGCCAATATCCCTGTATTTTCCAGTGTTGCAAAATACTGGTTATAAGATGCACCTCTAGGGACTCCTGGTTTTCATCATTGTTCTATCATGGATTTGCACTATCTCTGGGCCATTAAATAGCTGTGTCCCATGGCAGCCTGAAACTTTATAAATAAAGTTTTTTTAAATAGCTGTAGTGTGCAAGCATTCTTTGAAATATGTTTAAAACAAACGTTTGTATTGAACGTGTTGCTGGCCCAGCATTATTAATAAAGATGCAGAATTAAAATGAGTGAAAATTGTAAGCACCCCAGGAAATGTTAAGCTCAAAAGAAATCATTTGGCAACGATGCCAAATTTGTAAGCAAGAGAATAGGAAAGGTTTGTATGGAGTGGTGGTATTTGTTGCATTCTTGCTTAGCAGGAATTGGGATTCAGTGATATGAGTACTGATATATTTGTTTTCTAAGCTCTTAAACTATGGTCCTGTGACACTAAAGCTCTGTGTAACTTAGTGAGACCCTCTCTTTATTCCTTTTCCCTGCCCTTTTGCTGTTTTCTGTGTGGTTGAGTCATCTTATATGCAACACCTTTATTAGTAACCGTAGTGCTATTGAAAACAAAAATAAATATTCAGAAATACTGACTTAGCTGGATCTTAAAAATAATCACATTTTAAAAGATCAGTGGTAGAATTGAGGATTTGTTTCTTTGTTTTTCTTAAAAGACATAATTTAGGTGATTAATAATAATATGGATTATAAATTTGGATTTTGACTTTAATATCCTAGTTTTTTATAGAAATTGTATATCATTAATGGAGGAATAACACTGAAGAGAAACCTATTGAAATAGCTAATTAGTTCTGTATCGAAGATGAGGCCATTTTGATTAAGTTATTTATTTTATGATATACATAGGTATTTTTTTGAATTCCAATTTTTCTAACTTTCATTTTCCCAAACTTGAAAATTGTGATGTAAATTTTGCTTTTTGTTAGCAGTGTTTTGAAGCACATACGGGTTAAAACTGATTAAACTTGCTCCCTCAAAGAGCTAACCATGTAAATAGGCTGAGATGTACAGCCTATTTACACAAGGCACTATAGCCTGGGATTTAAATGTCAACATATTAAATTCTAATCCTATTGGTTTTCTGTTTATGCCTTAAGGATTTGTAAATTTACAAAATTACACACTTGTAATTTGATTTCAGACATGTGAAATTTCAGATAGAAATAGGAAAGGAAGAAAAGCCTCAAGACAGGACCTTATTTTTATTTTCCCTCCTGTAGTTTCTCTCTGACATGCTAAGCCTCATGCTCCTTCAGGCAAAGATGATAGATAAATGCACTAGGTACAATGTTTTTGAGCTATTGGTGCACCTAAAACACTATGAGGACAGCTTTACTCCAGTCACTGAGTCTTGCTCATGCAGAACTTTTTGTGTGCTCACAAATCTACCTTGAAGGGCATAATCCTATTTGTCAGGAATTGTCACCTATAACTGACAGGGATTTCTCCCTCTGCTGAAGGGGAAGGAGTTCTCCCTGCAGTCTCGGTATTGGTCTTAAATTGTTAGATTTGTAACCCTCTGCAGAAACTCATAAATTGTAAACAAATTTTAATGGTGCTTTCCTAACTTTGAAAGTCAGTGAATACTATGGCAATTGAACCCTCTAACTGAGGTTTACAAGTATCACCACAAGTACTTTTATACAGAGAGGTAAATATAGAGGGAAGATAATTTGCCAGCTATTTCAGTCAGTTGTTGTTGTAAGCAATACTTAAACATTGCTTTTTCCTTTCTCACAGGGTGTTTTGGAAAACAATTAATCATTTAAACAAAAAAAAAGTCATTATCATATTTAGGTTATTGTGTGTACAATGATTTTTCTTCAAAAACTTTTTGCAAAAGGGCTTGTAAGGACAGATGTAATTCTAATGAGTAATGTGTGGGCAAAAGTCTCTCTGACATTCATAACATGTGAAGAGACCTTGGGGTTCCTACTGGCACTGGAATATGGGGTCAGCTGGGTTTAGCCCATTCCAAGCAGATGATGTTTATTCTTTCTTAATTCTTAGTGGAAAACCATCTAATTTCACTGATATTTTATTTGGATGACTAATTTTACCATTGGAAAAATTCCTAATAAGGAAATTACTCTTACTGTTTTGCAATTGATTTCCAATTTTGAATGCATTTTTTTAACAGATAATTCATTTCTCCTTACAATCATGAAGGGCTCTTTTTTTCCTTTCTAATTGTACTTGACTCTTGCTAGCTATTAGCTACAATTTCAATGACGCATACAGCCTTGAAAAGTAACTGAAAGGACATTTATTGCACTTAGTATCTCTCAATTTTTATAGCCTCTTACTTTGAATCAGGCTTGTAGAAAGCTCTAATTTGCTAGATGTGTCTGACAGAAAAGGACCAGCGTGGTAACGAAGAAGACAACATTTAGCAATAAAGTAACTGTCTTTAAAAACGTAGGTTGGTTGTTCTGTCAGTGGCTGCCTGCCTAGTGAGATATTCGGGAGGATAGATTGATAAGAGAATTCATTGAAAACAGGCTTGTGTATCGAGTTCTCTAGTGTTACTGTTTGTGTTAGCTAGTAAACTTGAAGCTGCTGCTTCTTGTATAAACAAGAAAGCCAGCAGCAATTATTCTTTAAAACTAAAAGCAGCTGTTTGGGCTGTAAAAAACCATTTCCATAACACAGACAAAAGTACCACTGTGACTGTTTATACAAACTGGCACTCGTGCTGTATAAACAGAGGAGAATTTCAGGGTTTTTCTTACACTCACATATAAGTTGCATCCTTACTTGGAGATATACCTCATCATCCTGCTACACAGACTGAAATTTTTATCTTTGTGCCTTTAAGCCATGAATCGTGGCCCAAGGCTGAGAGTAGAAACCTAAAGGGCTTGATCCCAGCCTGGCTACAGAAGACAAGACCTCAAATATTAATATGTTTGTGTCATTCTTGTGGTATTCGGCTAACTGCACTTACTAACAGGATTAACAAAAGACTGGTAATCAAGGATGGATTGTTTGGGGTTAATACCCGTTCTGTGGAAGCCAAGGCGAGCAGAAGCCAGCGCCCCAGGCCTGTTCAGCACCCGCGGCCTGGACAGCTCAGGCGGAGCCGCGTCCCGGCGGCCGCTCCCGTCCAGGTGCTGGGGCCGCCCGGGACATGGGGCTGCCGTCACCCGCGGGTGAAGCGATACACACATCTGGAGCTGTACCTGCCCTCGGGCCCAAAGCCTTCTGGCTGGGCTGCTTATTCCTCTTGAAAAGACCAAGAGTTGGGGATTGACTCTCATTTGCCCCAGTGCCCTGTGGTACAGAAAGTGGCTTTGACAGCCTTGAGCATAGAGCCAGGTACACTTCACTGGAAGGCTCTTTGTCGTTCTTTCCAAGTTTGACTCGCAGGCCTACAGTTATTTTCCTTTTTTATTTTTTTTAATCAGAAGTTTATCTACTTCTTCACTTTCATCTTAGAAAATAGGTTTTCTTGTCACAGATTTCCAAAACATTGCTAAACCACCAGCTTCCTCCTTCTTAGTTTCATTTCTGTTGTTTGTTTTTCACGTGGTTTAAGGACTTTCTGGAGCTAGTTCTCATTTTCTGCTGAAAGTTTTGATAGGCTTGTGGTTTCAGCTGGACTGCCCTGCTTACAGTAAGTGGAAGTAGAAAAGAAAAAGCAGATTATGCAGATCCTTGCTGTTTTCACTGTCTGTTTTATGCTCTGTGACACCACTGTTTTGAAAAGGAGAGGATTAAAGTATTTGACCTTAAATATTAAAAAAACTGCAGAAACCTCTGATATATTTTGAGTTAGTATTAGAAAGATGCCTTGAGCAGTAGGTGGCTCACTGAAATAATAACCTTTAGAAATCATACTAGTTTTTCTTGACAAGAGGATAACATCTACAAGGTGGTATTCTGAAATATTTACTTTTGAAAAGGGATAGCTTTGCATCCAGTAATGCTGAGGTAATGAGACAAGATGTATCTTGTGTTTGGAGGAAAAAGAACAAAATGTGAATAATTAATTTCACTTAATGGCTTTCAAAGCCAAGATGGAAAACACAGTAATAGTTCAATTCCTGTGTGAAAACAAGTTTTGTAAATACTTAAGTGACCTTTTCCTTTATTTTTACAACCCTGCTGCAGAGAGGTATGTGGTTTGAATATATTTTTTAATACTGTTAAGTGCAGTTTATTCAAGACAGCATGTGCTTTTTTTCCCTACTTACTGTCATCGTTTTAGCAATGTCTTGCAGGATTGGCTTAAGGGTGGGAATCCTAAGTAGATATGAATTCCTTTTTATGCTGAAGACCTTTTGGGTATACTACTATATCATTATATCAGGTTCTGTAAGAACATTGGTAGCTTAATTCAGTTTGCTACTAAACAAATAAAAAAGGAACCCATGTGCATTTTGTGCACTCCCTCCCTACTGGAAGAAATAAGGTGAATTTCAGGAAGAAAAGAAAAGAAAATAAACTGGTCTTGCTATTTCAATTGCTGGAGTGTATTTTCTAAGTGAAAAATGGAAATCCATCATTAAACAAAATTAATATAAGAGTTTTCATACTGTTCCTACTGGAAAAGATGTGTTTGCAAATCACTTGTCCCGAAGTTATGGGTAAGTTTGCTTTGTTTAGGTTGGACCTCTGCCATATATCTGGGAACTGTGGCAAGCTGCTGGGTGATTTCCAGGGCTGCATTCTACCTTTCAGTATTATTTATTTTCCTTCCCTTAATCCTGCTTCGTTTGGGAGATGAAATATAACATGATTTTTTTTATAAGTCAAGGGTTTTTATTGAAGTGACATTCTAGGTATTCTGATTTCTTAGGTTTGATATAAGAACATTTTTTCTCCCTGAATAGTTACAGAAATATACAGAGATTGGACAGTAAATTAAATGCTATTTATATTTGCTGGTTGGGGGTGGAACCCACCATGTACATTTACATTAAATAAATATAAAACCTATTTTAAGCTAGTTGTTTTATAAGGGTTTTTTCCCCTTGCTTAATTTTCAGTTTTGTTTCTGTAAAACTGTCCCTAAGGGAATAGGAATTGATAATACAAGTTGTCATAACTGGCACTTTAGAAGATGTTCCTGTATCTTTTGTAAATTGCTTATGTATGAGCCATTTGTCTATGAAAAATAAGGCAGCTTTGTAGTTGTCCATATTGATGCATTTGAGATCAGAATTTTTGTCTAAATCAAGTTTAAAGACTGATTTGTGTGTGTGTGTTCTTGCCAGAATACTAATAGATTAGAATACTGTGTTATTCTTTTAATATTTGGAATTGATTCCAGAGGGCTTTCTGTTTTATTTTGTGGTCAGCACTGCCCTCAACTTCGTGACAAACCAGGCCAGGCCAAGAACAACAATAAGGTACTGCAGGAGTTATAATCCCTCCTGTGTTGTAGGTAACACAGTGAATTGACACACATTTGATTTGTTTTTCTGAGCCTAGATCACCTGTTTCCCCTTGAAGCTGTCACTGTATGGCTGCAGAGTAACTGGACAGTGTAACAGGATCAGTCTGTCTCAATTTAGTGCAGCCCATATGAGTTTTATTGCAGGTAGACACCCAGTAAATGAGTTTTTATTTTTCTTCTGGAAGTTATTACATAGATGTTAAGTGCTGTGAATGTTCTTCCTTAATTAAGAGTTTAATTTTCAATGTTGTTTTGAATATCTCTGATCTCAGTAAAATTTGTCCTATTTAGACAGTAGTGAAGAAGGACAATTTTCTTGGTTTTGACTTCTACCCAAAAATGTATTCTCATGTATAAAAGAATTCTATTCCCATATATATATATATGACGTAACCTTTATAACTGCATCTATTTTTTCCTCTTAGGCCAGCTTCTGGACAGTTCTGATGCAGTTTTAGCTAAGCACCAGTTTTAAACCAGGAGCAGAATTTCAGTCTGTCCTACCATGTTCTGGGCAGAGTACTTGACAGAGAGTGTACCAGGCTGAAGTCTTTTGTTCACAGAATGAGTTCAGCATTCACTCATTTTGCAGCCTGGAGCTGGAGGAACTCCCTGAAGGATTAGAGAGATTTTCTGTGGTGTGCCCAATGCCCTGCAGAGGTATCTTCCAGATGGAAACTGCTGTTGTAGGTTACAGGATTAATAGAATAAATGGTACAAAGTCTGCACAGTTCTGGAAAGAAGAGACAAATTTAGTGGTTTAAGTGGCATTTGCGCTGTTCAAAGCCAGGAATTGTATTGAAGTATTGCTTTATTTCAAGGGAAAAACCCAGTAAAAATAGATCTCTCTTAGTGGCACATCTCTTGGTTTACTGATCTCTGATTTGACACAAATGCTGTAAAGTTCAGGTATGGAAAGACCTCTAGAGAGAAGTGTATACTTTTGTGGTGACTGGCAGGAATGCCAGGCTTCCCTTAGGAGCTTTCATTAAGTGTTCCCAAAAATGGTACTTAAAGGCAAGTTTTTAAAAAAAGTTACGTGATAAATGCACAAAGCCAGGAGGCAGAGGCTGTCCTGTACATGCCTATGACTTACTTCTCAGAAGTCTTAAATACAGATAGAATTTGCTTTGGAAGAACTGGAACAAGTCTGTCTTTTCCCCAGAGCACATGACTTAACACCTGGCTTAATCTCACTATTCTGTGTGTGACTGTACTGTGAAATTTATCACAGTTGCTGTTACACTCACCTGTGTGCAGTGGACTTACTTGCCTTCTGAGGGCTTCTTCCACAATGAAAGGAGTGGGTTTAAACTTGTGTCCATGTGGGAAACAGCTCCTTTGACCTCTCCTAAAATCCAGAATAAGAAAGCCTTTTAGAAAACCTGTAAAAGTTTGTGTGAGAAATTTATACTTCAAGACTATCACAGGGATTTTTATTTCCTAAGACATTGAAAGTACATCTCCTGTCGACTGAAACAGAAGTATTTTTGAGGTACTAATGTTCCTCTTAGGTAAAGAAGATTTAATTTGAAAAAGAAAAATGCCTATAAATTATGTTAAGTGTTAGAATTAACAATGTGACAGTTCAGTGCCTGAACACTTAGCAGTATGAAATCTTTCCTGCTTGGGCGATGGTTAACTTAAGTAAAAGTGCCTTCTGAGAACTATTGTTTCCTTCACAGACTATTTCAGAACATTACAAATTTTAACCTAGAATAAAAGGCTGCTATGGGAAAACATACAAATCTGTGGCTCTAATTATTTTGATATTGGGGTAATAGTAGTTGTCCAAAGTAGTCTGTCTGCCTCAGGGCTTTAGATGTGTGAGGGGCATTAAAAAGTAATTTATGAGTGCCTCCCTGAAGAGAATGAAATCCCAGGTGTTGGCTTATTTAATGTGTATCATGGAAGTTTTTTTTTCTATAAGTAAGTTGTTTGCTGGTGAAGTATGTATATAGTACACACTTAGGACACATCTTTCATTAGCTTGTTTCTTGTTCTGCAAGTCCACAGTCTTTTAGCATGGGTTTTTTTTAACTGTTTGTTTGGATTTTTTTATGTCATGTAATTTATTTGGATGCACCTTATTGGTCTTTTCCCTCTAGCTGCTGTTTTGATACTGTCAGTCTCCAAATTGACTAATAGAGCAGAGAAGGAAGTTGAAGAGATGAACATGTAAATAAGTTGGGAGGAGTGCAGGCTCAAACTCTGGCATTTTTTATGCTGCCATCAAGAGCTGTTCTAAAGAGCCTTTTAATTATTTTAAAACATGAATTTTTTTTCAATGAGCATTTTATTATTTATGGTTAAACTACACAGTCACTGGATTTAGGGACCTGTGGTAGAGCTTTGCTAACTCATTAGGTGAAGTGCTGGTTAAGAAGGCAGTGCTACATAGAAAGGCAGAGCAAGTTTGTGTCACTGATTTACTTTTTCTGTGACCCTTGTCTCAGTGTCATTGTGGGCAAATAGGCATTTTTATATGAGGTACAGCCAGAGACTTAGGAGACTTGCTTGATTTTCTGTGTAAGGTAGGCCTAGTTTCTTACTGCCTTTCTCAAGTATATAATGGAGACATTGCTCCCATTGTAATCATTGCTTGTTCTTGTCTATTATGGAGTGTAAGCTCTTTGGAGGAGGGACTAATACATAGATGTGAACAAACATATTTTTACCACTTGGCATGCTGTGATTTTGATCTAATAAGGGCACTCCTGAAACAGGCATACTAACTATGATTTCTCTTTAGTTGCTTGTAAAAAACACAACAAAACAAAACCCACAAACCTCAACAACCTTTCTTATTAAAGTATAATTCATTAGCATGTTGCAGTTTCACACTATCTCAGTTTTCAAACTAAGACAGTTTGAAAACTCCAGACTCCTTTTTTTTTGAGTATTGATTATATATATATTGAAGGATAGGTCATGATTTTCTTTGAACAGTGAAGAAAAAAAACCATACCTCTTAAGCAGGTGTAGGTTCTCTTACCTTCAGTAGCCTTATGGATGAATAAAGCAGTGAAAGCATATTACCCCCTATGAAAGGTGTAGTTAGATAAGTAAAACCATTTTAGTTACTCTGTCATTTTTCCAGATTGCTGAAAAGTCAAACTATCATTCAATCTATTTTTTTTTTCCAGTTGCAGGTCCCTGTTAAAATTTATTTAGAGTCTATGCTCTCTGTGTGTATGCATGCATATGTGCATCTTATTAGCATGATCTGTTAATGTAAACAAGATGTTTCTCTTCTACACACAGATGTTTAAAATGGCTAACTAATCACATTTCTCAACAGTTTGACTGATAGACCAATGCAGCAGTTGTAAGCAGCATAGAAATTAGGAAATACTCAGTAGCATTTCTTACAAGGGATATTTAAAATATGAGTGATACAGAAAATAAGAACAGTTCATTAAAATGGTGATGTCTTGGCTGTGAAAAGCAAGAATTACATTTCTGCCTTAGTTGCTGTGGTAGCAGTGGTGTAACATAACATTTGAAAGTTTGGTTGGTTTGGGATTTATGGATGCTCTTAAAGATTTTTGCAGAATATGTGTGCTGTGTACTCTCTTAATAGAGGTGAAAGATTGAATATAGACAGATCTCTCATTGATATGTTTAAAGCATGTAACTCAATAGCTTTTCTTCACTTTTTACTGCCAATAAATATCTGGGGGGTTATATCTTTTTTGCCTTAGTTCTGTCTTTTTCTGAACTAATTAAGCATCTTCTTTACTGTTCCTCTTATTAGACATTTTTGATGCTTTTTTCAAAATGGTACATTCCCAAATGCTCTTAAAAGGTTCTGTCTTAGACATGGAACTTTTGCAAAACTAGTGTTTGCATTACATAGATGTGTGTTATTGAAACTTCAGCAACACATTTTCCCAAAAATTGTATGTTACTCATGTTAAACATTTAAATTATGTTAATACTGAGGAATTTAATGGTCTCAATCCAGTGTACACTTTTGAAATTAACACGTCTTGTAACCAGCCCTTGGATGTCTCTATATTTTGTAATGTTCTCTTTAATTATCTTAAATGTCTGGCTTCTTATGATCCAACACCCTAGTTTGGCCAATAGTCCATGCATTAAGGTAAATATTCTCCAAGTTGGAAGAATATAATAGCCATTCTCTTAGCTGAATTTTCCATTTGAAAACAAAAGGCTGCTTTGTGATAAGCACATAGAGAATGTCTGTACTTTAAAATAAAGAATTAATCCTTATAGAAAATTCCTTTGTTCTGACAATGAGGGATACTTTTAATACAGACTTTTCTAATAAGTTCTTATTCATAACCCATACTCATCCTCTTCTGGAAAAAAATAAAGCCAAACAAACAAAACCCACAAAAAGCCATCCCAAAACCCCTGAACAGCCTTCCCCCAGAAAATTCTAATAACCAACCAACCAGCCTTACTTACTCAACTCTCACCAGTTTCAAGTGAATGCAAGTAAATGAGTGCATTGGTTAGATACTTCCCTGGCAAGCTGATAAATTGTCATCTATGGAGGACTGCTTTTTTGGAGGGATAAAGGGGAAAAATACAGACTATAATAATACAAGAATATCTGCTGTTGTGCTTAAGTAATAAGAATTATTGTATGTGTGATGAAAAAAGAGATGAAAAGCACAAGCAAACAAGTATGCTTTGAAACTTTTGTTCTTAACTTTCTTGAAACTGTAATAGGTAAAATTTTCCTGTTATACTGAGTAATAAGTGTAATAATAAGTACTTTTGGTATGTAATTTAACGTTGCTGTCAAAAAATGAATCATTATTCTGTTTAGAATGAATATGTAAACTCCTGGGAACATCCCACATAATAATTTAACATTTTACTTACATATATTCTTCCCAGATGTAATCTTTTTATTTTGTACTCTGACTTTTTTGTCATTGATTGGTTTTCCCCTTTTTTTTTTGTCACTGCTACCTCTATTTCTGCAGGAACAAGTAGGTTATTGGTAAGTATTTCAACTAAATCAGACTTTACAAAGTTTTGCCTTAGTGAGGACCTCTTTTTTTTTTTTTTTATCCTCACTTACTTTGGTAAAAACTTTGTAGACAACAGACTAATTGTCTGTAAATGCTGTGCTTTCTGAGGTCTCCATTATCGCCTTGTTTGTGTAGTAGAGTAATAGTTCTCAGATTCTCCAAGAGACTTTGTCTTCTGCATGCTTTCAAGCAGCATCATTATCTGTGCTGTCTTCTAAGATGCTGCCTTCTCCTGGGGCTTGCTCCTTTGTTCCTGTCTGCTGCGTTTCAAGTGCAGTGTTTACTTTGTCTCTCCCATTTCTTTTTTTCCGTAAGACCTTGTATGCATTTTGGCCAGTTTGCTCAGAAGACTTCTCTGCGTCCAACAAGATGCTCTGTTTCTAATGTTCCGTTTAGCCATCTTTGTCAACCATTATTCAGCCATTTTCACATCATACCTCTTCCCTTTTAGCTATCATTGAATATATTCTCAGCATGGTATAGCCACCCTCTCCTCTCTTGTTATCGTGCTTCATGTAATTTTGATCAGATTTGTTGTGCTGTACAGTACAAGTTTTCAAGATACTTAAGCCTGTGCATTTTGAAAAATTAGGACTTGGTTCTTCTGATCTTGGAGCAGCTCTTCCTACACTCTCTTTTTGATGATGTGATTTCTAATGGAAAATTTTCTTTAACCCTGGCATGTTTTTGAAAGTAGTGACTTTATTGACAGTGTGAAGTAGGGCAGGGGTGTGTAGACAAACTGGTTCCCTGCACTTAAAAATTTGTAGTTGTCTTGCCAAATTACTCAATTGCTCAAGAAGTGCCTTCTTCTGACAACAGAATACAGTTGTACTGTCTGTCTTCCTCCACTTGTATTATGAAATGATGAGTGGAAAGACCTTTTTCAAGTGCTTGAGAAAAATGTTGCTCCAGGCACTAGGAGAAAATTGAGGGAATAGCAAAATTCAAGAAGAAAGTAAAAACAAATGTATAGGCTCAGGAGAGACTGGGAATGAGAGAGAATTCTTCCTCTTTGTAATGTGGTAGATGAGTTAAGAAGAAAAAAGCAATGGAAAAATGTGGTATCGCTGAAGGAAGAGTTTTCAGGCATTTCATTTGCTTAAAAGTTTACAGAGTTCCAAGCTGGCCTGCAGTGAGTTATTTGTCATCATAACTGAGCTAGTCAGACAGGTTGATCTTGCCTGCCGAGTGTAAATAAAATATGTTTGTGCCCTGAACTATTGACTGTGCTTTCTGGCTACTTGCTTTCTGAAGCAAGTAGTCAGTTGAGCTCAAAAATTTGTCCACCCTGGCTGAACTTCATATTCAGACAACAGCTCAGCTCCAGAAGGTTTCACCCGAGTGGCAAGTGGCCCCACTTGTGTACAGAAGCCTCTGAAATGGTGATAGGGTTAGTTTCTTGTCATATTCCTTATGTTACCCTGCTGGTGAGGCTGGAGGGGAACTTTGCTCTTATCTCTGCTTGCCAAAGATCTGATGATAGAGAGACATGAGAGAGAAGAAATGTCTTTCCTTTCTTCTCATTGAGTCAGATTTTGGAAGGGAGTCATCACACCTACACGAAAAAGAGAAGTGTGTTTTCATGGGTTCTCTACTGTCCCCTCTCTTGGGAAAATACAATGGAAGTAAAAGATATTCTTCTGGGCAAAGTCTCATTGTTAAGTGGAGTTTTTGGTTGCTAGTTGAAAATATGCTTCTCAAGCATCGTAAGCCAAAAGCTAAAATCTTCTGGGTTTAGGGTGTGGGTGGAGCCTTTTTTATATAAAAACTAAGGCTTGCTCCCAACCAAAGTTTATATTCACACTTGTCAGTCTTCAGTTACTTCAGATCCATTGAGAAACTCATGGTATGGATCTGTGATGGGAAGGGTATGACATGTCTGAAATGCAGGTAATGAAGCAGTAAGTTAGAGTGAATTAATGGCTAACAAGTCACTTGAAAAAACTGTTCTTGTTTATGTGCTTGTCAGTTTGAAAGTGCACTCTAGGACTTTGGATGACAGAGACTTGAGCAATCTCTCTTTTAGCTTGACTACAGGCCCCTGTGGATGATGGGATGGGGGGGGTAACACTGATTGGCAAAATAGGTGGAGCTAAAACGGTCTTTCCTTCTCCCTTTGTTGGGTGCTTACATTGATCTGAAATGTCGCTCTTAAAAGGCTGTTCCTCTCATAACAGCTGTTCTTACTTTCCTGTTTATAGTTAATAAACAGGTCTTTCCTGCCTGTATTTTCACTCTCTAGTTTGCAAGATACATTAAAATTGGGCTTTTTGTCTCACTCTTAATGGTTGTGTTCATTCAGTTTCTAAAACATTGCAGCTGTCCATTATAGTCCTCATCACATGATACTTTTACATTGATATTAGATACCTGAAGTTTTGTAGTTGATAAAGGCTTTGTTTATGAGTCAGAAAATGTTTTGTTCAATATCTCTTCTTCATTCTGTGCTGCATTATTTTTCAGTGATTGCAACTGAAGAGCTAACTTTCCCACTTACCAAGATGAAGGGAGCTGAAGAAGTTATGTATTAAGATTCTGTCTTTCGTAACTGTTTTCTTAGGAGATGACGTATTATCCAAACATCTCTTTTCTAATTGTTTAGTAAACTCCTTACTAAAATAGTTCAGGCTTGTTTTTAACCCCCACTTTATATATCCTCCTTTCCCACTGAGTTCTGTGGGACATTTAAATCAGGAAATACAAGAGAAAATCCCTTGTTTCTCTCAAGGAATTCACAGGTTTGTGTACTTCAGTGTTAAGGCACAGAAGTGGGGAAGAAAACCCCACTAGATTATGAAATCAGTAAGTGCTTATTTGTTCTTACTCTGGATCAGTTTCCTAGAAAAGACAGAGCTTAGAATGTTTGCATTGTGTTCCTTATTTCTGTTTGATTTCATGTTCTTTCCCAAAGCAAGGGGAGTCTTTCTTTATTTCTTTTCATCTCCAGAAGTCTTTCCAGGTGGTGCTATGTTCACCTGGCTTAGACAATTGTCAGCAGAAGGAAGGATGAAAGGTAGAGAACTAGATGTGATTTTTCACTGAGACATTTTTTTCCTTAACAAAAAACTTATGTCCATAATGGCAGACTTAGTCTGAGTAGCCATTTGTATTGCCCGCTACAGCACCTAGAAATTATCCTGTAGAAGGTTCCCTGGGAATTGGTAATGCTCTTTTTTCTTTTGCTTTCTAACTTCAAGACTTTTAAAAATGTTAGTTCTTTGTTCTTGAATTTAGTGTGAAATAATTTTCATATTCTCTTTGATGGTTAGGGTGAACTTGCCAGGCAAGATGTTAGCTGTGTTAAAGCAATAGGCTTTCATGTACAAAGCTTCGTGGTTTTGAGCTTACAGAATCACTCGTTCTATTTTTCCATTTCAGCTGTCTGAGGAGAAGAGAGAATTCTGTGACCATATAGTTCTGATGGACCATGTGGTCTTTACTGGACAGTTTCTTTCTTTTTTTTAAAAAAAAAAAACAAACCTTGAAGTTTTACCAATTAGTTTACAGAGGAAGGGAGTAATTGAATTTTATGTAACTTGACCAGGACTGTTACTTCACCGAGAAGCTGAATTATTTCCATTTATTTTTGTGCTGTTCTTAAAGTTTCACTTCATACTCTTCCACACAGTTGAACAGAAAAGGAAGAAGTAGAAGAAACAGAGGCATTATGCTTTGAATTTAAAATATTTATGCTATTTTGATGTATATTCTTATGAGCCAACTTAGAGAATTTGGTCTAGGTGAAAAAGTAGGTGGATGCTGAAGTAGTTGGGGAAAAAAATCCTACAGCTGCTTTAGGAAAACTATTCAAGTCAAATATCACAGAAGTCTGCTTTAGGTCTGTTTTCAGTTGACTTTTTGGGAGGCTGGGCGCTTGAAAAAAACTAAATAAAATGCTGAACTTGTAAGCTTGGAGGGCAAAACTTATATGGAGGGCAAAATTTGCATTCATAATTTTTTTAACAAGTTAAGAGTGCTAATAATGGATTAAAAAAAGACAGATAATAATTAATAAATGTGAGCAGAAATATAACACTAAAAATGAACTTGGCTAGCAACAGTTCTTCTGAAGATTTAGGGATTGTTGTGAGACGTGGGAGGAATGAGCCAGTCACCTGTTGGTTTGTTTAAAAAGTACCTGCCTATATATACACCTATAAGAGAGATATCGCTGTGTATAGATAGATCTATAGATACACTAACACTTAGTGTAGTGGAACAATGTAATAGGTAAGTATTGATTTCTGTTTAGGACTTGTGAAGGCTTAGGCTGAAAGCTCTGCCCAGTTCTTGGCAATGCACCCTGGTTAAGATTGGAGAGACGCCAGAGGACAACAAGAGCAGGGAAAGGTTTAGGCATCAGGGCATGTGAGGAAAGATTAGAGTAACCTGGTTTTTTTTCAGACTGGGGAAAAAGATAAAGGATGCACTTCCTGGTGTCTACGTGTGTTTTATACTGAGCAGAGTTACTGACTGTTTTCCATGTCTACTGAGCACATAAGAAGTAACCAACTCTTTTTTTGTCTTGTATTGTTTCCTTTTTTAGCATCATTATGCAGGTGATAGTGTGATAGTCATTTTGCATACCACCCTCATACCATCAGATTTACTGGATGGTGTGTTTCCAGGTTCTCTGTACTTCTTTTTCTAAGTACCACAGAACATGTGTGAATATGTAAGTAACATTTGTCAGGCTTCTTATTCTCAAATACACCTTAGAAAAAGTGTGTGATGCAAAGATTGCTCTTATGACTTCTTTAAATGCAAAACAAGGTGGATTTATCTATCTTGTTTGAAAACACAAGGATACAAAGACTTAAAATAGTAATTTGCTGCATGCTTTAAAAGAGCAGCTGCTCCCATTCTACTTTTAGTTTAGCTTTGGCAGTATTCCAGTTGATGTTTTCTGCTGAAAAGTTAGTCTGATCAGGCTGATTCAGTCTTCTGTGTTGGTGCAGGTTTTATTTGTGCTTACTTATTGCTACAACTGTTTAATATTGACTGAAAGGATCATCCACTCTTCTATGCAAGTCTAACATGTTTCTTTACGTGACACTCTGCACTGTTGTGTCTGGAAGTTCTTAGCAGTTCTTGTTTTTTGCACAACAAAGTAGATACTCCAGAATAAGTGCCAGCATGATTTTGTAAAAATCTTAGCAGTCCAGGAGTTTGTTTTTCATTGAGTTTTATGTTTGCTGTGCACTGAAGTGCAAGTTAAGCAGTCTGATGTTTGCAAAGCAATGCAAACACAGTAAGGTATCACTAAGAGGTTGAAATTGCTGCTGATGGAATGAGTGGCCACCCATCAACCTGTCCCTGTGGGTAGTTCCCAAGTCTGCCAGAGATGAAAATTGTGAGTCTGGTAGATGGATGTGAGAGAAGATGGGATTTCTCGGCTAACTGGAGGCTCATTTGCAAAAGATGACAGAGCTTAAAGAAAGTGAAATTCTCTTCAAGAGAGAGTGAGAGACAGAACTTGCCTCTGATATAAGTCCTGACACTTAAGCAGGTTCAGTTATTTCAGATTTTCTGTGTCACCTTGGGATTTTGTAGTAGCTGTACTGCAACTTTCTGTTCTGTCTCCATTTCTTGTAATTGTAATTTTTTTCCCCAGGATTTTCGTTTTAAGTAATGTGTTACTTTCAGTATTGTAGTTAGGGTTGTGAAACTAGATGGTGGGAGCTTGTATGAATTTGGCTCCCTGCTCTCCTGAGGATGCAGTTGTAAAAGTCAGCTAGAGGTGTGTGTTTGCTCAATTTTGGTGCTCAGCTCTAGTGCTGTACTTCTGTATGTAGGGAGTGGGGTGAGGTGGTCCTTCTGCTGATTTGGGATGTGTCACAGGCTGAGTTCTCTGCTGTGGGAGAAGGAGGGACAACTTTGCAGTGATGTGCAGGCAGTGACTATCAACAAAGGTGATAGTTTTCATCTGGGACAAAAATAAGGGATGCTGTGAAATCAACACCTTCCTAAAAGCTGGATTTTTACCTGGAACTGCATATTGTCTGTTGTGCTCTCCTTGTAAAGAGAGGGAGAAAGTAGTTGATTGAGTTTCATAGGTTTTTGGAAGACACTTCATGGGATGCTACTTCATCTGATAACTGCTTCCATGTTTTTTTTCCAAATGTCTGTGAATTAGCTAAAGATCTCAGTAAAACAAATCACACAGAGCAAGTTATTTCTGACCTGTTGCTGATTGTTAAAGCCATGTGAAACTTTCTTCAAGTTATTGAAATTGTTCCTTGAGAAGATGGTAAAAACAAACATAGGCTATAAATGTTGTTAGCCTGCTGGGCAGGAGTACAATAGAGTCTTTGTTCTTATCCAGTACTTAATTGTAAACTGGGTCATGAAACTATTGCTGTCTGATTTGAGGAAAGGTAGGAAAATATGAGCTTTTTTAAAGACATTCAACTGGCTTGTGGACAGTGTAGATTGTTTGCTTATGTTTTTCAAATACAGTTAGAATAAAGTAAATATTTTGTCTATAGTCAAAATAATTGTTTTTTGGGGTTACTAAAAGGAATTGGAAATGGTAATTTCCTTCACAAAAAACTCACACTATGCATCTCTTGAGGAGGATGGCTAAATCCAGGAGCTAGATTGCAGCAGCACATTGTGAAGGAATGAGAAATGGATTTCACTTGTGTTTAAAGAATGTTTCAGCAAGGCTCTTTTTCTGCTATTATCAGCAGAAACAATCAACAATCACAGCTGATTGTTGTCACTGGAAAAACAGATTTTCCACAAATACACCTTTTACTTCTGTCAGCTAAGTTGTTCCTTAAAACTTAGTTAAGTGTGTTATCCTCTCTCTGTTCTTTGGATTCTTCTGTTCTGCACACTGAGTAGAGCTACAGTAGTCAGGTATCCCAGACTTGCTGTGTCAGGAGGATGTTTGTAGTTGTTTAACCATTACCTTCACATCCCCCCAACACAAGACAAGCCACAGAAAAATGTATTGTTAAAGTACTTACTATATTGCTGGAATACAGATTATTTACTAGGTTTAAGGGCAGGTGCATTGCAGTAAAAGCATATTCATCTGAATACTCTAGGTGGATAACCGAAAAGATTTTTCACAGCTATCTTCAAGCATGGTTTTAAGTAAAAACAGTATTATTATTAAATTATCATTTTTCATTCAAGCTTTCACCGATATTTTATTTGGATTAAAATATTTCCTCCAAGAATTCCTGGGATATGTACCTTCTTAAAACTGTTAACTTTAACAGTGGTTCTAAGGACCTGGTGGTGGTTGTCCCTGCCCCCTGTCATTCCCAATTACATGTGCTCATGACTCTAGGGAATAAGCTAGAAGAGTTCTGTCCAGAAAGCAGAGGGAACTTGTTAATGACTGTCTCAGTGCTCAACCAGCCATGAACATAAAAGTTAACTTGCTGTAATGTAAACACCCCCTTCTTTCACAGCAGGACTCAGTCTGAAGCATATGAGGAAGTTAGAGGGTTTTTCACATCAAACTCTGTTGTCAATTATGCCTTATAGAAGCATGTAAATGAGAATAATGCATGGGTCTTAAGTTTAGTCAAAACCTAGTAATCAGCAGCAGTGGGGTGTTGAAGATTGAGAGAAAATTTACCCTGGGTCAATTTTTGAAGAAACTCAGAACAGTAATGGGTGGGTTTGGGTGTTTGGAGGACTGAGATACTCCTTTCGATTTTAGTCATGCCGAGGTGTAGCCTGCGTGAAGGAGGCTACACAGTGGCTGAAAGGTCACTGATGAAAGCTTTCAACAAGTAAATGAATGCTTTCAACTAGTTTTTTTCCAAAAGACATGTTTGGTTGTGCTATGCTTACTGATCTGTTGTTTGTAAAAATGTGGGTTTGGGGGAGGAGGAATAATACTAAGGAGAGAAGAACAATATTTAAACTGAAGCGTGAGATTGACACAAAGAAGAAATAGATATGACTAAAAAACTTGAAGTAGAACCGTGCTTTATCTCAGGAAGTGGTTCCTAGCACATGTTCAGCTGCTGCCCCAAGTTCCTTATGGTTGTTACTGGCTGTCCTCTTTGGCTTACTTCCTATGAGCTGCCTGTAAGAAATAAATAATTTTCTTGATAAAGGAAGTGCAGTACTTGTATCAAGTGCTAATGCGTCAGGTTAGTTGCTTTGTCTACATCTGGATAATAATTAACAGTAAAGATGAAAATTCTCAGGCATCAGTTATTTGAAAGCAGAGCATCGAGTTGCTTGTCATCCTTGGCTGACTCGGTTTCTTGTGGATTCCCAAGGTTAGAAGTACAAAAGCAAGTGGTATCAAACTAAAACATGTGGGAGCAGGCTCAGATGGGCATGCTGGTGGAAGGTGCAGTGATCTTTTATACAGGCCTGCATCATTACTCTTCACACCATCAGAGAAAAAGTGTCTTTGTGCTGAGAGAAGACGTAGATCAGGTATTTTTGCTGAATGTTGTCCTATTGGACAATCTGCCTGTAGGTGTACTCCTTATCAACAGTTATGCATCGAGATCCCTGTTGGTGCTTTTTTGTCTCTCACTTGTGTGTTAATTATTCAGCAGATCAAAATCAATCAGGCTGTTCTGTGGATTGTAAAAATTGTCCAGCTGATCTTGTCCTTTAACTGGAAGACTGCTGTCTTTTGCAGACATAAACTAAGGTATTAAGGCACTTTTGCCATAGACTGTTATGCAGTTGCATCACAATCCAGACTGTCTTAATTATTCTTTACCCCATGTTGCCTGAGGCAATGACCTCAAAAGCTAAACAAGGTCATGCTTGGCTAGGATGAGAGCAGTCAAACAAATTCAGTGCTACAGGAAGTATTAGTGATTCAGTAGGTGAGGCAACACCCCTGAGTTAATATTTTCCCAGTGTCCCAGACTGGTAAAAGATGCTGCAGCTTGTATGACAAGATGTAAAACCAAGATCCTTGGTTAAAGTTTCAGTGCAATTCCCAGTAAAAATGAACACATTAATTCAGGATTCTTGCCCAAGTTCAAATATTAAGGGCTATGTCCTCTATACATGTGTAATTTCTGGTTTAGTAGAGTCATATGATCCTCTTGTCCCTGCCCTAAACTGTTCTTAAGATGTTGAGAAAGTTTGTGTCCCAGAGGCGCTGACAATGTTTGCAGTTGCCAGCAGGATGATTTCCAGAAACAATGGTTCCATTTTGAGATCTTTTGAAATCAAGGGGATCTATGTAAGAAATGTCAGGTCAAAAATTGAAAACCTCCAGGATTTCTTTTTTCCTTCTTTTTATTTGTGCAGAATAGCTTTTTGGCTTATATGATGGCTTATATATATGACTATATATATTTGCTACATGGTTGAGTATGCTCACACATATTTTTATTTTCCATAGGATTCAAGTGCCCTGTATGTTCAAAATTTGTATCTTCTGACGAAATGGATTTACATCTTGTGATGTGTTTGACAAAACCAAGGATAACCTACAATGGTAAGAAAGAAGTAAGCTGATAATTATTTATTCATTTTAAGCATTGGTGTGATAGTAATCCTTTAGTAATTCTAATAGTAAATTCTGGTAGCTAGTTTGGTGGCCTCAGAAATTATGGTTTTGGAGTTTTTTGCTTGTAGTTTATTTTTTTTCAAATTAATGTCTAAGAACTTGGTCTTTATGTACTGCATACCAATATAATTAGCGCTGTGTCTTGCAAATATAAAATTATTCTTATTTGAATGTGTTTATTCCATTTTTTGACCACTGGTCAGTGTGTGTTTGTTGTCCAGTTGAGATATGTGTAGCTTACACATCCTTTCATCAAACGACATCAAGTAGTGAGGTGGATCGATTGAGTCTCCTGGGGACTTTATTAAGGACTGTTACTTGACATGCTGTGCATTTGCACCTTATTCAAGAAAACTACACTTTCTGGAAGGAACCAAAAAACTACTTCTTCAGTTGATGCCATGTGTGATACTTCATAAAGACTGGTTATATGTTATTTTAATCAAACTGGTCAATATCAAATGAATCACCTGTAGTAGCGCTGTTTTTTCCCCTCCTACTAAGCTCTCTCCTAGGCAAGCTTTAATGCAAGGCAAACAGGACTTTTGCCACTGACATCAAACCTTTCTATCACCGTGGCTTAGTCTGACACTTGGTTCTAAGGTGAGCACACAAAAAGACTTGAGGAAAACAGGAATTAGAAAATCTTATTGAAATTTTAGTGCCTGCTTTGACAGAAAATCTTACAGTACATCTTCAATGAGGTTATTGCCCACCAGTCATCAGATGTCAGAACAGAATGCAGTTAGAAATTGTAGAGAGGAGAGGGAGCTGGACTTTTTTTGGAGGTGAACAGCAAGAAGCTGAAAGTTGGTGCTCATAAGTTATATCAAGAAAAGATCTTGATTCAGTGTTAAGTAGAAATGTCACATAATGAGGAGGGTCAAGGCACTTGAAGAGGTTGTGCAACCTCCATCCTTGAGCAATTTAGTCTAACTTGGTCATGCTTTGAGTGAGGGGCTGAACCAGAAGACCACCAGAGGTCCCTTCCAACATAAGTTATTTCCCACATAAATAACTTGCAGTATCATGGGCTCTTTGACCCTCCAGGCACCTTTCTGTTAGGGTATTTTACACTGGACCATTGTATTGAAACAAGTCTTGAAGAATGGTTGGGCCATATCTTATTCTTTGGATAGCATAATGCTATCCAATACTACTGGCCCTTAATTGCAAAAATAATCTGAAATCATATGCTTAGAGTTGTGAAATCCATTTGAAAGCACAGTACTTAGGAAAAGTAAATATTTCTTTTTTCCCCCTGGTGTTACCACAAGTATATTTGAGAAGGTTGACTTCATCTAACAGAGGGGACTTTTTTTTCCTCTATTTTTCCTTTTTAAATTCAGGTCTGAGTATTTTCCAAGATAAGTTGTGTACTGAGAGATGTTGGACATTGGAGAGAAGCAAGCTAGTTGCCCCAGCCAGGGCAGGAAAATGCACTTGGGATCAGTTAGGGTGGAGCAGGAGGAGGCAGACTGGCAAAGAACAAGCTCTGGCACTACTAATTCATCTGATGGGGTGTGCAGGAATTTGACTGACTGAAATCCTTTTCCCCTGCTGCTTCCTGCATGTACATATGAGTGCACTCAGATGACTAACTTTTGTTGGAAGATACGGCGATTAGATAATGTAACCTCTCAGTATCATTCATGATTGATTGTTTGAATCACAGTGGTGCCATATTCAGACTCCTTTTTCCTTCTTGCATTGTTTCAGCTTACATACTGCTGGTTGGAGCTCCTCTGGGCCGTCTTGTTACCTTTGCAGTTTTTTAAGTCAGCAAATGAACAGAAGTAAAACCTGTGAGTGGCAGCTGAAGCCACTCAGGATAACCTGCAGCATGACGAAAGCTGTTGTGGGCAATGCAGTATAAGTTAACAGTGGCACGTTGTCTCTCGGTTTAGGAGTGTTTTTGCTGTGGAGTGAGCCTCAGAAACTGGTTCTAGGAAATGGTTATGTAAGTGTGAAATAAGGAAACTATCAAGTTAGGTAGGCTGGTTTGAGAGAGATATTTAGAAGTATGGTCTCATTTTCATAAACACTTCAGAGAAGTGTGCATTGATCCTTGTGGCTCCAGTTGGTTAGCTCCTGGAGTTACAGACAAAAGCTTAAATTATAGCCTATCACTGGCTATTTAAATTACTGCAGCATGAAGAAATTGAGGATATGGCTTCTGAGTTGTGCAGTGCTCAGTTGTTACTTTGTGTTATATTTGTAGTCCCTTTAATGAGAGTAATGAAAGAAAATTAACTAGCAGATTGATAGCTTAATGCTGCCATGATTTCAGGCCCAAACTTGCATGTGAATGTCTATATGCTTGCATTTTTTTTCTTGTCTGTTTTGCTGTTTGTCATCATGAGATTGGTGGTGAATCTGCCTTTTTGCCATGGCCAAGGGCATCTCAAGTTTTGTTTGGGAGAAGAAAAGATGCTTCTTTTGATACCTGCTTCCAAAATGGAAGGCATCTCTTTATGCTTTACTTCCTCATTGTTCTCTTGGCCTCAAGCCATATATACTAGAATAGAGCCAACCAGGCATCATTTGCTTGTGTTGGCTGCTGATATTACCCTGTCCTATTATCACTAGAAGGAACAATATCTTTTTTTTTGTCTTCCTTTTTTTTTCTCCTCATCTTCTTTTGTCTCTGAGTTTTGTGTTGCAAGTAGTTGAAGAGAGCCTTAAACACAGCAGGTACAGAAATATTTAGAGATTGAGCAGTTGGATTGAACTGTGCATATATCTAGTTCTGTTCTAGATGTGTTTTCTCATGGTACTGTAAATGTATTAGCTGTTCTTTCTAAGAAACACCAGGGAGCAAATGGTCTGTATTTTGTCATTCTGAGAAGACAAACCTTTCTTTTTAAATACGGGTCTGAGGCATACAGTCTCCCCCAGAATAGTGTTAGAAGACTGCTTAGCTGTGATTTGAAGTTTAAATAAATTAATGAGTCCTCCCAGCCAATCTCTAATTGCTTTCTGAGCTACCTTTGTGCATTGCATTTGGCAGTTGAAAGGGTCAGTGAACTGCAAACTCTGGCAGCTGTCTGATTTACATGTGTTTTCTGAAAGAGCGGTCACAAAATTGTCTCAGTTCTATGCTGGAAGTTATGCTGATTTTCATATAAATATATCAGTACATTTTATTAGCCTTAGTCTTTCAAAATCATGTGACTTGCCTGCAACAGAGATCTCGTTGCTGACTCAATTAGGCATTTAAAAAGAGCTCTGTCTTTTTTTGTGTGGAACTTTGTTCTACATTTCTTAAACTGCTTGTGGTGATCACACATGAACCAATATCTAGGCATTTTTATACAAAAGATAGTTAAATGAATGGTATTGTGCAAAAACCATCATGGTGTTTGGTGACGTTGTCTTTAAAAACCTTTCCTAGCAATTAGCAAATACTGTTACTTGCTGAGTTGCTGAGGAACCAGAGTAGGTCCCATACACTGGTTAATCACAGGTTGCCAAAAAACAGTTTTTGAAGAAAGTGGGTTACTTGCTAGTTGACAGGGTTTTTCTTAAAAAAGTCTGCTCAAATATTGTCTATCCATACCTCTATTACTTTGAGCTTCTCCAGGGTGCTAAATGAGGCCCCTTGCACCTCTGTTTTGGTCAGGTATGGGCATTTATGTGAATTTCCTCAGTGCTTCGGAAGCAACTTACAATAAACTCCGTGCTGATGATTACAGGTTCCTGGTGAAGTTTGGATTTTGAATATAATTCTTGCTTATTTTGTGTTGTTTCAATATTGATACAGCTTTTTTTTCCCCTGAAAGATGTTTTATAAAACACTGAGGACTGCGGCTTTAGATTTTTTGCAACAAATGTACCCAGTTCCTTCTGATGAAACCCTGCAGTTGGTTCTGAAATAATTCTGGCTTTCATTTTTAAATTATTTTGTTTGTTTCTCTGCACACTTTGTAAGACTCCATTATTTTTATTATTATTGGAGGGCCCCTCAGAGGGCAGGGATAGCAGGCTGGCACCTGGCCAGATGGGGAAGCCAGTGACCCTGGAGAGCTGGGGAGAACGAGTCAGCTCACTAGACTGGTTGGCTGGCTTGGTGAGCCGGCCTGTCCTCTTTGAAAAGTTTTGATTGAATGAGCACATTCCTGTGGAATATTTTGGGTTTCATCAAGTCAGCACTTTCTGTTGGAATGGTGTTCTACTGGAAACTTTCTAAGCCGATCTCCTCAAAGCCGCTCGCTCAAGGGTGGTACTGCTTTGACATCAGTGCTGCTCTCGCTCAGACCACTCTGCATTTAATTCACCCGTGGCAGTGGGTCTGACTGTTGGCCAATATATTTACTCAGGTTCATTTTAAGGAGAAAAGCTTTCACTAGTGTAATTCAGAGAGGAAGAATATTGAGACATTCAATACGTTAACTGCTGAAGGTTTTTTCCTTACTTGAAGTAAGGACTTTGTCATTTTTCTGTTTAAATTACAATAAATGAATTTTTAGATCTATCATATTAAAAAACAGCAGGAGATCAGACATCACAGATAGCAGGGATTACAGATATGATTTTATATTGAAATGGAGTTTATCCATTTTTTTTGAAATGGAGAATTACTACATGAAAAACTTATAGACAGAATATTAAAATTTAAGGTATGTGTACCAGAAGGAAAAACAGGAGTGGAACTCAGTGTGCTATTCTGTCTGGCAATGTACTTTGTTTTCTGGGATGTTTGGTCCATCACCAGGCACAAATAGTGGAATGTTCTCACGCTGTCTAACCAAATTCACAGAATCAGGGGATATTCTGAGTTGGCAGGGACACACAAGGATCTTGAGTCCAGCTCTTAAGTGCGTGAACCACACGGGGATTGAACCCAAACCTCAGTGTTCTTAGCACCATTCTCTGACCAGCTGAGCCGATCTCAAATTGACTTGGCCCACAACAGTGCAATTGCTTCAGATGAGCAAGAATGCAAAGCAGGGTTTTGTCATGATTTAAACACACCAATTTAAATCAGCTTCAGGTGTTGCATCAAGTTTTCCTTGTGAGGAAATCATTTCTTGCTGGGACTGCCGTGTGCTGAGGCCTGCATGTGAGCAAGTGTCAGAATCTTGAGCTGGAATCTGTGTAAGCAATAATCCTTCTAGAGGAGTTTTCAGCATTGAAATTATGGCCTTAACATGCATTTTGATCAAGAGCAGAGACTTAAATACTAGCATGAGTCACCTAAAGGACTAAGTAAAAATATTTTGGAAACATTCTTTGTGAATGGAGCTGACCTAATTTTTAATAACACAAGTTATAACCTTTGTTGATTGCTGCCTGTTTCAGCATCTTTGGGGCAAGATACTTATGCCAGAACTTGAGTTCATGTTGCTCAGTAGAAGGAAAGAAAAACAGTACACCTTAACCTAATATTAGAAGCATCAAAATTCATGATTCTGGTAGTCCTGCCCACTGCAGTGACTTGATTTGCTTGGTTACTTCTGTGCATCAAGGGAGAGTATTTTATTCAGCAACGGCTGATGCTCTCAACTGTTTTGACTGATGCACTCAAAACCTCAGGAATGAAAAGAATTACTAACTTCAAGTTAATTTCTCTGCCAGGGTTCCTGAGATCATACCCTGAAAGACCTTGTGAAAGGGCATCTTGCCAGTCTGCCTGGAAAAGCTTAAGCCTTCCTCCTTGTCTTCATCCTTTAATAGGACTAGACTTTTAGCAGAGCAGTACAAAATAATGCTAAGGCAGATCAGTTATTTCATTCCACTTTATCCAAGGTGTAAAATTCTCCATAGAATTTCTTGATTCTTTCATTTTAAAAGTTTAACAACATTCTTGGCTAAAAGTTTCTAGCTTCTTACTCTGGTGCCTCTGTGCTCTGTCCTCAGGGATGCTGGGGAGGCAGAAGAGCATACTTTAAAAGGTAGTTTAGCAGAAAATGTAAAAAGACACTTATCCCCTGCTTGCAGTTAAAATAGTGGTATTTATTCTTTCTTTTGATCTTGTGTACTCGTGAACATCCTCCAGAGTATGTAGGAGGTTCATTCAGTTTCCCTTATGTTTTCTTCAGTAGTTCTTGAAAATATATAGAACTGTTGAACTTTGAGATTTTGTTTAATGTGGTGACAGTAGAACATTATTATAGTAAATAAAATTTTCACCTCAGACATTTGCACAGTTATTCTTCTGTGAATTAATATAATATTGGCCCAGACTTTTCATAACTTGTCTTGCAAATCATTGTTAAATTTGAGGAGGGAATTGTTATTTCAAGAAGAGAAATTGTGTTTAAAGTAATGTTTGATTAAAATACATTGACTGGTTTGTACTTTCTCCCTTTAAGAATTGTTGATAATGTTTGATCAAGAGCAAACTTTTACTGATGTTCACCAGCCTAGGCCAAGGATAACTACTTGTCCAAACCAGACTACAAAGAGGAGCAGTGGCAAACTTAATTTTTTTCTCCTTTTGTTCAGTAAAGCTATATTTCCTTCCCACCATCCTAAATCTCTCCTTTAGCAGTTTTTGGTAACTCACAGAAGAGCATCACTGCAAAAGCAGGCTGTTACATTTCAAGTTTGTTGGGAAGGGAGCTTGTTCATCTTGAAGAGTAATGCTGATAAATGTCACTAAATAAAACCACACTCTAGTTCAACTTGTGCCACCTGTGCCTGCCTCCTAAAGGGAGGAGTTAGGACCTGCTTCAGTGACCCCATTCCAGCCTCAGTCACTGGATGAACTGGGTCAGTCTCTTACAGTGTGGAGTTGCAGCACTCTTAGAAGCTGCAGTCTTATCTTTCCTCCACACCCACAAACTGTCAACCCTTTGCTGTGGAGCCAGAAAAGTAAGCTGTGTGTTTGTAATGGTGTGGCTGTGAAGAAATCTCATCAAATGAGAACACAATGTAACTGACAGGGAAGTACTTTGAATGTCTGGAGCAGCAATTCCCAGAACTGCAGACTGCCCCATTTATCTCTGCAAGATATGCTCATGGAAGTGCGGTGGTGGTGGTGGTTGAAGTATCAATATTGCTTATTATTTTACTTTTCATGTGAGAGAATGGTGGAATACAGATTTGTAAAGAAGCTATGACAGCTCACTTTCATGGTTCAGGTTGGAAATGCTCAATAGATGATGCAATGAAGTAAAGTGGACATGCTTGGATCCTGTTGAGAAGGACACACAAAGATCACTCCTATTAATACCTTAAACTTTTCTCTGGTTTGTTGTGCATGTGACTTACTCTTTTAACAAATCTTTGGGGAGAAGTGTTTTCTGCATACTTTCCCTTCAGCCAGGCCTAAATCTGCTGGACTGAACTTCCTTTGACAAAGCCATGGCAAAATAGCTTCAATGTCACCTCATACTTAATTCAGTTCTTGAGAGCGGGACAGCTTTTTTTTTTTTTCTCAGTACACTGGAATTGCCTTTATTTAAATACATACCTGTGCCACGGGAATATTTTATATGCAGCACTGGATAAATACAGTAAAGCTTTTGACAGCTGTAGAACAAGCCAGCTTGTTTCTGAAAGAAATAGAGAAAATAGGATCATTCATGTGCTGAATAGCTCAAGTTATTTCTTGTGCTTATATGCTGCTCCCTGACCTCAGATACCGCTGCTGAAGTCAAATGGCAATTCCTGCCCGAGGAAACCACAGCTAGCCCTGCGAGGCAGTGCCGCAGGGAGCATCTGCGGGTGACAGGAATAGGGATGCAGCTGGGGCGAGGAGGGGACGCGGTACCTGCGCTGTGTGTGTGTGTGTGTGTGTGATCGTGCCTCTCTTACATAATGGCAGTGCAGTGCTGCCTGCAGCAGGGAGCCCAGGGACAGCTCTGTCCGCTCGCCGTGCTGTGACTCCGCATCATGTGATGCGGGCAGACAGGAGCTACCTTCCATGCCTTGCTCTTAATCAGTCTTGAGCTCGGAGAGGTCATTCAGAGGATGTCATAAATCTCGTCTGCAACTGCTGCAGTCTTGTGACTGCTGGGAACTTAGCTCCAGGGGAAATAATGGTCCTACTTTTGCTTGTTTTGTATGGTAATTCTGCAGTCTTTAAAGCTGATACCACTAAAACCTTAAGATTTTACTCATTTGCTAGCAGCAGTCTGCCCACCCCCCCCCGCCCACCCCCCTTTTTTTTCCCCTTCCTTGCCCTGTGGAGACAAAACCTTGAAAATACCTCTTTTCTAATTATTGAAAATGGATTTCATTCGCTGGATTTTGAAATAAAACTACTTGGAATCATTAGGTTTTAAAAAATAAATGCCAGAATACATCTCACTGAGACTGAGTGATCTTTGTAGGAATTTAATGGTATTTCCTTCCCCTAAATTTCTCACTGTTTTGCAGGAACTACTACTAATACAGATAATTTGCAGATCAGGACTTTCTCCTTTTCTCCTATTTTTTTTTTTTTTTTTCTAAAGAAGTATAAAAGAATAAGAGGCACTCCTTCTGGCTCAGAAGCTGCCCCAAGGGCAGATCAATTTGAAAGTACTGCCTGAAATGTCATTTGTAATTTATTTTTTTTCTTCAGATTAAAATCTTGCTTTAAAACCTGCTACCCTTTGATCACTTAAATAGTCCTGTGCTTCTGAGCTGCAGAGTCAGCGCCTTCAATATACAAAAGAAGTCTTTTTGTAGGGGATTTCGGTGATAAAACAATCCAAACTCTTCAGAAACAAGCCAGGTGAGAACACTGCTGGTGTGATAGAGTACTCTCACCTCTGAACTGGGGATTATTACTACTGCTTACACAGGGAAAAGATACCAGTTTCTACCAGTGATTCTAGAACAGGATGTAAAACACCTACTGACACAGGTACTAAATACTAGACATGCCTATTCTATCCTCCCTGGGGGAGTCTCCTTGCTCTCCAACGTGTGTGTAACTTTATCTCACATGGCTACAGATTTGCTCAGCTTTAGAAATAACCCCAAATTCTAACGCACAGCTGAAACACGAGAAACTTTGTTGGTGTTTAGTGCTAAATTATATTAACCCTCCTGAAACCTTGTTAAAATTTCCTCATAAAAACCTCAACTTCCATTTTAACCCTGCACTAACAGCTATCTGTAATTTGAAGCTGTATCAGATTTTTGTCATTTTGACCATATTGCTCATGCCCTCCTTCCTTGTGTGAAGTTTCATTAGGTACTACTCATGTGTAGTGTTAGGTATTTGATAGCCCCTGTGTAGTGAAGCAAGAATGTAGTATTCACTCTTAAATTTTAGCTCATATGTAATGTTTATTTATTTGGAACAAAGAGGTGGAGGAAGGAATAGTTTGGTTAACACTCTACCTTTTTTTTCCTCCCAGTTCCAAGGAAGTCTACTTTAATCTACGGCTTTATTAGCTGAAATGATGTCAAAATGGTGTTCAACAGTTTTGATAGCATCTAAATTGAAAAAAATGAGAAAAAAAACTTGCTTTAATATGGCTGTAGAAATCTACTGCCAGGTTATGGGCATGTAACTTGAAGCAAATACTTGGAGAAGTGTCTTTGAGAAGTTTGGGTTTTTTTAAACATAATCTTTTTATGTTACCAATTGTGAATGATCATGATTGCTGAGTACTGTTGTGCTTATTTTTTATTTCACTTAGTTGCTTTAAAATTTAAAGGGAGGTTACTTTTTTTTTGTTTGGGTTTTTTTTTCATTCTCTTGCTATTCAATACCTACCTACTCAGTATCTCACTGGGAGAGTAATAACCTGTAGGTACCTGTTAGCACCAGAAATACTGTATCTCTATGTTTGCTGCAGTAAATTATAATACTGGATAATGGGTTAGTGTAGAGTAGAAAAATTGAGATAACTTTGAAAACTCTGACTCAATATCTGATGTTATCAGAACCTTTTGCATTCAGACATGTTTTGCATTCCATCTCTATCACAAGGATAATTACACTTAAAATAGGAATAGCTTGTAAAAAGCAGTCTGTCTGCTACGAACAGAAAAGACAGACAAGTGAAAATTATGCAGTGATTTATATCCTTGTCCCATGTATGCACATTAACACCAGACATTGTGTTAATCTGGAGAAGGCTGATCTGGAGCCTGCTGGGAAAAGTACCTTCTAGGCCTAGCACCTGGCACTGGGGTCAATAAGCCAGACTTTATGCACACTTAGTTTTGGCACCAGTGTTTTCATTGTGTGTTGGTTAGTAATGCATCCTATCTTCCCTAAGAATAGTGTCTTAGTCACACACACCTGCTTCCCCCCCAGCCCCCCCATTTTACCTTAGGCTCATAGTTTAATCTTTCATGCCATCTCCCTGCGCACTCATTTTGCATCAGATCAAACCAAACTTCTCTTCTTGCAATGAGTCAGTTACTTGGCTGATGTTAAAAGACTGAAAAAAAAGACTTGGCAAAACTCATTGTGCTCAGGGCACCTGTAGGAAGCCTGGAATAGGAACGTGAAAAAGGACAAAGTGAACAAAACGTGGAATCAAATCCTTCATCCAACTTCAAAACAAATCACCATTAAAGTAACACCCATATTGCCCAGACTAATAGGATAGATAACTTCATCTGAGCTGCTTCTCTTCATTCTGTCTCTCAGCCTCTGTTGTTCAGGGACACTTACTGCCCTACCCCTTCCTTCTGTGAGTTCTCTAACAAAGATGCTTGTTTCAGCTGCCTTCTGTCAGGTGAGAGAGCTCACACACTTCATTAGGCCAGTGTGTCCCCATCACACTCCTAGTTCATTGCAGAGCATGAAGAATGAAACATCTTATTTGAAAACCTTTGCAAATCAATTTCTCTGGCATCTGGCTGCAGTTTCAGTGATGGTGACTGGTTGAAGACTTGCCATTTGGAGAAATCTGTTCTCTGCCATCTTTAGGTCTTCTTTTGTGTTGGGGATAAAATAAATTTAGTTATTTAAAAGAGCTGACAAAGCAAAAGGGATTTCCTAAACTCAGTGGGGATCTTTTTGAACAGCCACATCAACATCCTGCACTTGTGAGATCTTAATCTAACTTAGATCTTTCCTTCAGCTTGATCAGACAGTCATCTTCTGTTGTTTCCTCTGCCACATCAGTGCTCTGCCTTACCTGCCAAATTTTTAAGAACATTATTGGTGATAGCATCCAGTCTTGATTTGGAAAAGTTGCTCATTTTAACAGACTTAGAGCATTTGAGCAAAGTCTTCATTCTGACTGTAAAGTTAAGGGAAACAATCTGTCTCTGCACTGTATTTGGAAGGAATTCTTCACCCTTCTCCTGACCACAGTGGTAGCTTTCCTCCATGAAATCATTAACTCAGATTCCCAAGTGATTTACTACCAGAAGAAGCTTTTATAGATAAATATTCTTGGGGCTGTATGCCTGGCTGGTTGTGGTGGGGCTGGGGATTTTTGGTGGTTTGGTTAGTTGGTTGAGTGGTTATTTTTTGGTGGGTTTGGGCTTATGTTTGGTTTTATGTTTTGTTTTTTATCTTTGGTAAAGAAATTATCTTGCTATCTTGCAAGACAAGCTGGAATTTGGGTCTCTCATTTTTCTTGAGTGTACCCTGTTTGGTAACCCTGCCCATTGCTAAAGTGGAAATGGTATGGTTAACTGGCCTTTGAATAAGATTTTTGGATTGCAATCCAAGTTTTCTATGGACCTAAGCTGATTCTTTATCTATCACAGCAGTTTCTTAAGTACTGGTATGGATTAGTGAGTACACATAAGCAGCACTTAATTATTTTGCTTTGCTTTAGTGCTGAACAAATAAAAATGATGAAAGATCTGCATGTGTGGATCCCACACTTCTGTTCTTTCTTGCGTGCTTCTGTAAGTTTCCTTCATCCCAGCTCTGTCTCCAGCTCCCTATAAGAAAGGATACTCTCTAGATGCAGCAGACTCTGTCAGCAATACATTCTGGTTGCCTCTGGCCATTTAATCAACCACTCCTCCTTTTGTAGCATACTTGTGGTGTAAGATCCTTTTTGATGGTAAACTCAGCGTTGAGAAATGTAAATTGTTCTTACCTGATGGAGCCTAGGAGGATGTATTCCCCTAGTGATCCTTTCTTTATGCTGTTTCCTAAGGTATCTTGTTTTGCTGCTGTTTTGTTTCTTGTGGGTTTGCCCCTTTACATGCTGCTTTTAACTCCTGACACTCAAGATTAATATGAGATAACCAGAGAGGTCTTGTAATACTGAAGAAAAACCAAGAAAACAGCCTGAAGGCAGCTTCCTTATTCCATGTGCTGCCATGAGCAGCTTTGTTTCAGGCAACATATGCTAGGGTACCCCACTCATGGTGGGATTTCACGTGGGACACAAGTTTACTATGGCTGCATTCAAGACTTTTTCACCCAATCTCCTCCTGAGAAGATAATATTTAAAAGTATTGTCTCCCAGAAGCAATGTTTCTGACAGGAGTGGGGGAAGCCTTGCGACAAAATACAACATCCAAGGAAGACTCTTGAAGAACAAGGTACCCCTTGGGTCATTCAAAAAAGAAATGTATGTCAGTTCACTTGAAGTGGGGACTTAGTACAAGATGGGCAAGGCAGACAAAAAGTCTTTTTACATCATGTTCTGGAGGACAAGACTGTTGATCTGTGGTTCATTTATGAGCAGATGCAGCTCTTTGGCCCATACCTACACTAGAATTTGACAATTTAAAGACAGGGTACTTACAAATGTGGTGAATGGAACTTACCTTTAGAAGTCAGTGCAAGAGAAGAAAGTTATTCTGCTATCTTGAGATTATTTAGTGTCCAAAGGCACCTTAAACTGCAAGCAGACTGATTAAACAGATGTTTGGAAGACTTCAACAGAAGTTTTAGGGTCAATCAGATAATTGTATTGAGAACAAATCTTGAATTAATGTGGAAAGGCATAGTCACTGGCAAATAAATCTCAAGATGGGAGGACAAGACATTTCATGGTCAGTTGGGCTAATAAAATTTACCTAGTATGAATACCTATTTCACCCTAACACTTTCTGCCAGAAGTGTAAATATGGCCTGAGAAAGCTGGTACACTTTCTGATAACAGCAGCACAGGAATGGCTGTGGATGTTGATGCTTGGAAGTGAAAAGCTTTATTTCTCTGACTACTTGGGCTTTTTTGCAAAGCCTAGCTTTTCACTGGGAGCCCTGAGGTGCAAACTTGACTTTTTCTTTGAGCAAGAGCAATTATATCAAACCTGTGTTATTTATACTTTGGGTTTAATTTTTATGTTTTTTCAGAACTATAACTTGTATTGGCACCATGTATAATATAGCTCCAGCTATATGATGGTTTTCCATGTGATCGCTGAAGCTAAATCTCTCTACAAAAGAACTCAGTTTTCCTCAGTGTCTGGATGCTTCTGCCTTCTATATTAATTAGCTACCTGGATACAGTTCTGTTTTGGTAAACTACAACTACACAACACAGCCTTTTTTACTTCTGCTCCCTAAAATGTATTTCTATCACTACTATTTCAGTTTTTATCTTTATCTAACCAGAAGGTTTTTTTCTCTACCATAGACCCGATTGTTATCTGTCTGAACAGGAAGCATCTAGCTATTTCTCAGAATTTACCAAGCTCAGAATGTCCCACAAAAATTTAAATCCAGTTCTTCAAATGTGGGTTAGCTAAGAAACAATGAGACTTCTGCAGCCATCTCCTTCCATCTCAGCCTGGAGTTGCTACACAAGTATTGCCACTTAGGCCTAATTCTGCAAATATTTTTCTTGTGTGACTTTCCCTTTGTTTGTGTGCTCCCTCCCCTTTACTTTGGTGTTTCAAGAAGAGGGAGCACCAAAGACTGTAGACAGTGTGTGTGCAGGAAGTCTTTCATGATGGCTATCTGTTTGTATGTGTTATATATTGTACATACTGTACATTTTATCTATCCTGGACCAACAATGAGCAGTATGATGTGAGATGCTGAACAACATCACCACACCCCCCAGCCCAGCAATTCATCAAGCACTTTGTCCATGTTTGATGAAGTGTCACATTTGTTGTAGCTTGTTAGCTTGCTTTGGAGAGGTTTAGTTTTTGTATATTGTGGCTGGGAAGGTATTTGTGGATTGCTTAAGTTCTAGGTATTACCGCATGAGTCGTGCAGGGGTGTTTGGGGTTATTGTATGCACAAAAAGTTACTTGTTTGATTAGAACAAGGGTGTCTTGGGTTTTTTCAGCAGCGTAAAAAATAAATTTGGATTTAAGTTATTCAGGGGAGCTGGATAGTGAATTCCATCTGCTCAACTTTGTGGTGTTGTGAATCCTAAAAACTGCTTAGCTGTGGTACAGGTTAAAACATTGGATGTTAAATATCTTTCCTTTTACATCCGATCCAGAGGAGGTGGCTTATCATAGAGCAAAATGAAATGTTTCTAATTAGGAATCCACTGCTTCCTCAGAAGGCATGTTTCATTCTGAGGGTAGTGAAGTTCCACTTCTGGCTGTGAAGGCACAGTCTTCATAGGTGAACTAAGCTAATGGCTTCAGCTCTGCCTTGCTCAGTCTGCTGACTGACCCTGTAACTGTGAAAGCTGTGGCAAAATAAGCTTCTGCAGAGACAACTGAATGATGTTCTTCCTTCTGTTGAGAGCTCTGAGCACTTAAGAATTATCTCTCCTTCAGAATGTCTTTCTGCCTCAACTTTTGAGCAGCACTGGATGGCTGACCTGGTCATCCAAGAATGATCCCTAGAGAATCAAGAGTGTTCCTCTTGTGGCAGCCAGAATACTGAAAACTGGCTGTAATGTCAAAGAAACTGCTGGCTCTCCTAGTGCTTAGGATGGACTGGGAAAGACAGGTTTTGTTTGCAGTCAGTACCAGTTTGCAAAGACAATCACTGAGCTGCGTGAGAGAAGCACATCTTGTGCATAATGGTTTTCCTTCCATTCCTTTTCCTTTCATTCTAGTCTACTTCTCCCTGTTAACCCCATATAAGAAGGCTGTCTGTGTTATTTGTATCAGATAGTTAAAAAATATTTCTCTCTTCTTCCTTTCTCCAGTGCCTGCTTTGCAACAGAAAATTAGATGATGGAAGGCAGGAGGAATGGTAGAAAATACAAGTCTAGAGAGAACACATTTTACGGAAAATGAGTGAGGAGGAGGAAAATATAGCAAGAAACAACCATAAAGAAACAGAGAGGGAGAAAAAGAGATGTGACAGAAGCCATAAAGATTTAGTAAATCTAGTCAGTAACATTTAATAAGTGTGTAACCACATACATGCTTCCTGGCTGCTGAATAGTAAGGTACCTGTGGAAATGTGTAGGTTCTCCTTGACTCCTTGTGGTATCAGCAAAGGTGATAGCAGTAAAAATACAGAATAAATTTTGCAATATGGATGAATTCATGCTCTACACATGAACAAATATATTGGTTTCTAGAAGTCTAGAGCTCTACATACTCCATTTGAAAACAACCAGAGACAGTCTCTAGAACTTTACTAAGACAGTTTTTAGTCAACAGCTTCAAAATTGAATGAATGTGTAACAGATACATGGTAATACATACTATTTAATAAAGTTTCATCTGTTTCTTTTAGTGGCTGTTGTTTTACCAGTTTTAGTGCCAGTACTGTTCAAAAGGTATGTTTCAATTAAGTTTCAGTTGTGTTCCCAAAAGCTTTGACCTTTGTTGTGTCCTTCACTAGTAAGCTAGTTGTGATGGCAGCTTCCATGGACATTTAAGGTTTTAAATTTTAGAAAATATATAGACATTTTGAAAAGTTGCCATACTGAATTGGGTCAAGGTATTTGTAATCTGATGTTCTGTTTCCAGTCAATGCCCAGGGAGAAGTAAAATACCACAGCTGTAAAGTGATAGTTCACAAAATATATTGACAGCTCCATGATTTGTAACTCCAGGTTTCTTGAGCCTAGGGCTATATCTGCTTGTGTTTTGAAAGGGAAGACAAAAAGCATCAGACAGATTTTAATTACCTTACCCAGAAGGTATGCAGTGCATAACTTTTTGCTGTCCCCAGTTTAAAGACACTTTAATCGCAGATATTGCCTATAGTCCTAATCATGGCTGAGTTAGTAGCTTGCATAATTACTGGATGTATTTTCAAAAGTTCTAGGAATAGTTTTTAATTGATAAAGCATGTGTAAAATTGCCAGAATGCCTGTTTTTAGTCTACTACCTATTTTGCTATAAATGCAGAAATGGAGTAGAATTTATTTTCCAGTAAAGATAAAAGCAGAAGTTTAGGAGGAAAAATTACTGACAAAGTTTTAACAATAGTAACCAGGGATAGAGGAGAAGAGGAAGAAGTACTTGAGCAGACTCAGGAGGGAAATGCTCAGGAGGGAAATACTCTTTTGCAAGATTTCATCTTTGACACCAGTCTTTGGCTAGTGAGTACTTGTTCAGGTAGCTGGGAAGGTGGAGGAGTGTTTACTTCCTCTTAGGTACAGTGCACATGGATGTGGGGGTGTGGTATTTGTGTATGTACCCACATGTGGGTGAAATGGAAAAATGTGGCTTATTTCCACTTCCCACTTTCATGATATAAATGTTTTAATCATAAAATTGATGAAGTTTTATGCCACTTTACTCTTTCTTTTGGTTTGTGTGTTTTATTGTTTATTTGGTTTTTTTAAGGAAAAAATTATAAAATAAAATGTATCTGCTGAATCACTCTGCTGCAGGAAAAGATGAAAACAAAAAAACTCTTCAGACTGCAGTGGTTCTCTGAAAAATTGTATACAGATTTTTCTGTTTAAAAGTCATTGTTAAATGGCCCTTAAACTGACTTCCATCTGCTACAAGCCAGTGTTGATGTAGGACAGTGCTGTATAAAACAAGTGCAGAACAAATTCTGACCGGATCCAGGTCTAACAGGATTGTTCACTCCTTTTCCTTTGTCTGAGATCGATGATCCGAATCACCTAAAATGGTCAAAGGTAGTCAGTTCCAAGGTGTCGTAAGTCCATGAAGGATTGGTTTTGCTGTCCTCACTCTATGTGTGTAATTCATTATGGGCTTAGTTATATGGGTTTGGAGTATGTTAACGTGCAAGTTACACACAGGCATTTACAGCAGCTGGTTTTTTTTTACTCATACCTTCAGTATTGATGCACAAGAGTCTTAGGTAGGATTCGTGAGGTTTATGCAAGTAGGGAATGCTGATTCCTCATTATTCCAGAGGAGGAGGAGCACTGAGACCTGTTAACATAACCTCTTCTGCTGGGGAGGCAGAACTGCACCGTTTTTCCAGAGGTCCAGGCTGTGCCAGCTGTCATTCACAGCAGCTTCCTGGCATGACTGGGCAAAGCCCAGTGTGTGCCTGGTGGCTCATCCCACTTGGAAAGCCTGGGGTGAAGCCAGGGAGGGCGGCAAGCTGTTTGTGCAGTAGGGCCAGTACTGGCAAGAGGGAGAGGACAGGGATACTGGAGGGAAAATAAAAGGAGTGTCAGACACACCATGGCTGGTGGGAGATACAAATGTTTAAATTGGCATCACGCCCTAATGTCAGCCAAAAGGTGCAGAATCTTGTTAAATTGTGCAGTGGGAGTTCAGACCCAAGCATTGTGCGGTCTGGGGAGTGCAGGGTAAGCCAGACATGTGCAACAGAGAATGATGGGTAAGCTGTTCACAGGAATGCTTTCTGTTATAAACTGTATTTTTATCAGACAGCTTTTTAATTTCTGTTATCAAAGCTTGACTAAATACTTCCCTCTTGAGAGCGCTTGAGGGAGTGAGACTGGGATTTAATTCACTAGAGATATCTTAGTCCTGTTTTGGTTTGGGTAGCAGCTGCTGGTCTGATAAAGGGACTCTGTGGAAAAAGTTACTTTTATTATATGTTCTCTGTATGTATGATACATGCTTGAATTATTAATGGTGCTGCTTCCTACAATTGAACTATGAGATGAGAACTGCTCATAGGAGTTCTTGTAAAGTTGTGCAAAGAGGTGGTCTAGGAGGATGGAGTCTGACAGCATCAGAAGAAGATTGATATCTCTGTAGCCAGACAATGTCTGGAGAGTATTTGCTTCCCGATGACAGATTTTAGAATACCTTTGTATTAAACCCCCCCCTGAAGAACCAAATACCCAAATCCAACCTCAAGGAAGTGTTTATCCTTAGCACCCTCTTCTGGGCAAGTTGACAGGTAAGAGTTCTTAAAATCTTTTGTATTGTTTTAAATTACCTTGTCTCCTTAGTATCTCTAATGTTCTGAGAAGCTTACAGCTTCTGACTGAAGTTTGCCAAGTTGATAAACTCTGATTGTAATTTACTGTGTGTAAAATATATTCTAAAATTTTCTTTGTTGTGGTTGGATGTATAGTGTTTGTTTTGAATATTTTTCTTTATAATAGTACACTTTGTGCTAGATATTTTTCACATCTCCATGAAGGTGCTACACAGGTGGCATTATATAGTATTTTTAGCATAATTGTTGAATAAAGTGGAGACCGAAATAAGCACTGCTGTAGAAGCCCAAGCACCTGCAAGACAGCTAGCTGTCATTTAATGGAAACAATGTAGAACTAATTTCCTTTTAGGTTCTTGCTGCCATGGTAGCTTTCTAGTTGTCTGTCTAATGGTATGTCAAATTCTCTGTGTTTGGATTACCAGTGGTGATGGAGCCACAGGAGAGAACAGCATAGAGCTGCTGGTTTCTCAGTCATAGCTGCAAAAGGTACTCTCCATAAGCAGTTACTTGAGGTGCCTTTTGGCAAACAGGAAGCTTTTCCTACGAAACCATGGAAACCTGAACATGTGGACTTTGCTTTGCCAAGCCCCTCTCTGATCTGCTGGTTTGGTTGCTACATGGTCTCTTGTTGGGAGTGCCCTGTGGACTGTGTGAGGTTGCGTCTAGCTGGGACTTCCAATCTGTGTCTGGCAAACAGGGCCTTGTGTGATCTTCTGTTTTGCTTCGTGCTAAGACTGAATTCTGTATCCCACATTCTGGCTAAGAGAAGTGTCCAAGAGAAAAGGTTTTTATTAAAAATAATATGTTTTCCCAGAAACTGCTTAGTGAAAGCCAACTCTTTTGCATTCCTAGTAATTTACTTTTTCCTCCTTTGTTCAGGGATTGGTAATGCTGCAAAAAATTCAGTGTTTTCAGGACTCACTGGAGCCATATATCAATGATCTTTCCTTCATGGAAATCTCACATTCCTACAGTTAATAGTTTCATACTTTAAACTGAGAAAAAGGTGGATGGGAACTTGACCTAGATACTTAACCCTCAGTGCTTTGTCAGAGAAATGTTACGTTCAGGCTTGAACTTAACTTCCATGTTGAAGATTGAGCATGGGTTCTCATCATGAATCTTCAGTCAATTGGTGTGTCACCAGTCTTTACCTTTCTGCAGGGCAAAAAATACATTCTTCTGTAGCTGTCCTTGATGTTCTGAATAAAGAACGTTTTGCATGTAGTAGTCTGATTCTTAACCATTTCACTTTGTGCTTTTTCCTCAGAGGATGTGCTGAGCAAAGATGCTGGGGAGTGTGCAATATGCCTGGAAGAGCTGCAGCAAGGAGATACTATAGCACGGCTGCCTTGCCTCTGCATATACCATAAAGGGCAAGTATTCCTTAGGATGGATATAAAATTTCAGAAGGTTGCATTTATGGGGTCATTCTTCTTAAGGGGTGCTTAAAGAAGTGCATAAATGTAGATGCTTTTGTGCACTTAAAAACGACAAATAAACAGCAGTAGCAACCTTAAAAATGTTTTTTAAATGACATCTTTCTGCATCTCTACCAAATGTATTTGAAGTTATTTTTTCCTGTTACAAGCCTCTTATTCTTGGAAAATCACCTGGATGGGAATGTGTATCATGGCTGAGGAGCTTAGGTCATGTGGGCTAACGTTTTGTCAAATGCAAATAGAATTGGGCAGGGAGAGGGGGAATGTTTTGGGTTTTTTTTTTGTTTTCATAAGTGTCTATACTTCACAGAAAGTAAAATGTCAATGAATTATATAAGCAAGATGATAATGCTAGTAGTGAATTAACCTGTGTATGAAATCTGTAGTTTGTTAAATGCTTCCTTAGAAAATTTTAACACTTGAAAAATTCAGGTTTTCAACAGTGTTTAATACCCAAATATTACTGTGGTTTGGGATTATGAATTTTTCCAGTGATGTGTTTATATGCATCTACTTCTTTGTGTAATATAAAATTCTACTAGTCATTGAAATTGAGAAACCAATTTATATTCATATATTACTGCTAAATGTTACTGGTATTCATGTCAATTGATCTCATTTTTTGTCTTGTATCCAACAGCTGCATAGATGAATGGTTTGAAGTAAATAGATCTTGCCCTGAGCATCCATCAGATTAAGACAAGATTCATACTTTTAGGTAATGTTTATTTATGTTCCAACAATAAATAACTTGATTATCTGAAATAACTGTACTATTTCTTTTTAATTGTGAATTTACTACTGTGTCTCAGAACTACAATATTAATCAGTGAGGATTGATGTATATTGCAATATAGGCAAAAGGTTTCTACATCCGTACATGGTATGGTCTTTCCAGTTGTAGTACTGGAAAATGGCAAGTCAGTGTCAACAAACCTTTAGCAATAACTTTCTAACCATAGAAATGGAACAAAATTAAAACAATACAATTGTGTAATTTTGGATTGTTCTGTGAGTACTGACATGTGTTTCTGACAGAAGGATTTTGGAATCATATGAAAAGGTTGAAGCTAGGTATTTTCAACTGCTCTAATGTTACTGCGTTCCAGAATGTTTAAAGCATATAAATAAATAAAGAAATGTTGATGTTTCTCTCCATCCCATCTCACAGAAGTTCACATTTTTCCAGCTTATGTTTTGTGTTAATGATTGCAGATCTGCAATCTGTGTTAAAAGTTTAAAGGATAGTTTTATTCTTCAGTTGACTAACTCAGAAACTTTATCTTACATTAAACAATTGCCTCTAAGCATTGCAAAGCACACCAACAATCATCATAATTCTTGGAGAAGTACAGATAGCTGAAATTCTGTCTGGTAGCTGAGAGTTTGATTTCATTGTTCTGAGGGAAATTTAAAAAAAAAAAAATAATGAAGTATTAATGACTAGCATTTATTTGCACATTTTTTTCATGTTGCTTCATGTGTCTGTTTTGTAGGGGTAGCAAATAAAAACTCAAGGAAGATATCCTGCTAGGGAGATAATTGTTTTAACCTCAGGGCAATGTTAGCCAAAATAAATAAATAAACATGTTTCCTGTATTGCCCCTAATATCTCTCTGGTTGTGGCAGAAGGCTTCATGCTGTTGGTGAACACCTCTGTCTCTGTACATGCTCATGGCTGTCCAGCCTCATGTTAAATTCTGTTTGCTTTTTCCACAGCAGGGATGGTGATAACTGGGGACTTAGGAAAAAAAGGGGAAGGAAAGCTCAGTGGTTGTGCTCGTGCTGTTTGAGCGGTTTCTGTACCAAAATAATGGTGTTTTGTCTTCTGCTTTTCCAACAGCTGCTTCCACTGATCAGAAAACATAGGAGATGTGAGGTTCCCTCGCTGAACACAGCGTGCCTGGCTTGAGACTTATTTCTTTGTGGCTGAAAAAGGCAAAGATGGACAATGACACAGAGAAAGCATTGCAGACACCGTTACTTGCCAGTAGTGCTCGGTAAACCAAACACTCATGCAAAGGACACACAGGGATTTTGAAAATGCTGCACATCCTGTAACAATCGACTCCCCAGAGACATTATTGACACTATTTTGTATCGAAGGCCAAAGTTCCTCATTTCAGCCTAACTTCTGGTTCTGTGAAGAAGCGAGTTATTGGACATGTTTCCTACTGCCTCCAGTGGAAGCGGAGACGTTCGATACGTGCTGTCTGAGACCCTTGCAGGGGAAAGGCCCCAGATTTGAGTGGGAACGTTTTCACCTTCTCGTTGGCTGAAGAACAGTAAATGGCAAACTAAATAAAATCTAACAGTGTGACCTTAATTTACTGAATTCACATCCTGTTTTACGTTCTTCACGTTTTTCAAGAACAGAAAACATAAACCGCTCTGCATAGGAATAGTGTATTTCAGAGTTTTGTAACTAAACCTTTGTCACAATGCAGTCCAAAGAGTAAAACCAAGACAGGTAACTAATTTATATTGATCAAGCTATGGAGATTGTTGAGATCTGCACATTGTATTGCTATTTAAGTAACTAAAACATCTCTTTTACTGCTTGTGAGTCAAAATGACAGAAAGAAATGCAGCAAAGCAAAATCTTACAGCTATGCAACTTTTTTTAAAATAGGAAAAAGAAAAGAATTACCAATTTTAAGTGCTGCCAGTTAAGGTAATTTGTTTAACGGGTATTTTTTTAAAAACGTTTCAGGTAATTATTTTATTGTACTACTCTCATCTCCCGGCTGCCTCCTGAGGTGTAAATGAATAACTGCAAACGTGGGCACAGTGAGAGGTTTTTATAGGCATGGGTGAGATACCAGCGAGGTGGGATTTGTGTTTATTTTTCAGACGTGCACAAGTTCATGTTTCCTTGTTTGAATGTTTTTTTGGTGGCAGGATCTGTAGTACTTTGCATCTAAACCCTTGGTGTCTTCATGTGGAGACCAGCATTTGACAGTGTAGGTTTTCATTTAGTTTGGGTTCTTTCTCTCTCTTTCTCCCTCTTTCTTTTTTTTTTAATTTTTTTTTAAATGCATCTGCATTTGTTTAATTTATTATTATTTTACTGTATTATATTGGTATACCAGAGCTCCACAAAACACAGGATGTCTCTGGGTGGGTACACAGAGTAAAACTGTGGATATGTATTAGTTCCCACAAAGTATCACAGTTAAAATAATTTTTTTTTTAAAAAAAAAATACAATAAACTGGAACAGATATCAGGGTTTAGAAGCATACTTTTTATATCAAGAATTAATTGTAGTAGTTTTGAATTTCACAACACAGGGAAGAGTTTATGAATATTTATTAGCAACAGTATTCTTAGTGAGGTTTCAGTAGTTAAAGTAAGTTGCACAATACTTCAGACATTTTTCTTGTACATAAATAATTCTGGTTGGATTTTTTTGGGTTTTTTTTTTTTTTGGTTTGGGGTTTTTTTTTGGTTTTGTTTTTTTTTTACACACTTCTCTCTGTTGCTGCTGTTATTTATATCAAAAAGGGCAAAGAACAGGAGCAACTGCTGCTATATGGAGAACAAGTGCAGTGCATGTTCCTAAACTCTCCCATCTTGCTTGAAGAGCAGTTCTTCCCTGGATTACATTTTCTCCTGAATGTTGCTCTGTAAAATGCCTTTGTTACGCTGCAAATCTAAAGGAGTCCAAACTAGATAATTGTCATAATTTCCAGTGCAGTTTCTACACTTTTGGGCTTGTATCACTGGTTTCAGCTGAACCTGTAAGCTATGGGGGGCCCTGTTGAGTTCTCTTTTTCAGTGGGAGCAGAATCATTTTGTCACACCTTTGATTCTGTAGTCACGTCAAATGTACAGTCATTCCCTGTACAGAGTCCTTTTTCAATGAGAATATTTGTGTTGCCTTGTATTATCTTGGGGGAGGGAGGGAGGGGATGAAGAGTTACAGCACATGTAATACTCAAATAGTGGTGTTGCCTGCAGGCCCATTTTCCCAATTTTTTAAACTCCTGATACCTACTGAAAGTAAAACTTTTCCACTTGCATTGATTTAATGTTTGCTGTTGGCTTCATGCCTACAGAAACTCACCTGTAGTCATGTAAAGGGGGTAGGTCGGTGTTTTGATGTCCTGTGCTCTGAGGTCATAGATAGTCTTTGGCTTGAAGGTTAAGTAGGTAAATACAACAAACATAAATCTGTTTACAACTTGAGCTCAGTTTTAGTAGTTTGTACTTGTAGTTCACTTACTGTTTCCTTGAAAACCTTCATTTTCTGTATTCAGATGGAAGTGGATTTAAAGACCCAGCAGTTAGGACTATTGTCCCATGTTTAGGAACAGTGTTGGAAAAGCAGGTCACTAGCCATTGCACTGGTGATGCTTTGGCAGGCACGAGTTCATCGCTGCTTCCATCAGCACAGTAGAGCAGCAATTCCTTGGATTGTTTAAGGAACTGATGCAAGGTCAGCCTTAGTTTGACATTCTTGCTATCCATAAATCTCCTCTGAAAGACTACGGGAGGTTTTCTTGTATTGAAACCTGTAACATAGACCAAGCCTGGAATGACCCTGGAAGCATGAGGGCGATGCTTGGGTTTGAAAACACCTGTGGAAACTCACCTAGGTAAGCTTTCTGTCACCATCAGCTGGTGGTAACTGTGCTGTAGGCACAGCTCTAGTCACAGACAACACCTTCATTTTGCAAATGTCCTCACAGGGGTGTCGACTCATTGTGCTTCAGAAGGGAAAAATAAACACCAAACAAGTCCTGTGTCTCAAACAAGGAACACCACACTTGTCCACAAGAAGCAATAACTTCAATTTCGGTGCGATATGCTTCTTTGCCTGTAAATATCTTGAGATTGCCAATTCTGTGCTGTTTCAGAGTATTTTCTGTCATCTGGCCTATATCTTCCCTAAGTGTGTAAGGGTGTGAAATAATTCCCATACTCAGGTCTGCCATAAACATGCTGCTTGCCAGCAGGGGAAGAGTAGATTTGACACTGTCTTGAAATGTGTGATTTTTCTGAACTTGTAGCATACCCATGTCTCTTCAGTAGCAACTCGTGTTTTGAAGTTCATAGTGGAGGTGGCTGTGAGTTGGATTGTATGTAACCATACCCCATACAATAACAAGGGAGTCAAGACTGCTGGCAGCACAGGGCACCCTTTGTCCTGGCTCTTGTAAGTCAGTATATCTATAATAATGCTTCCCTTTGGAAGGAGGTAGCTCATTTTCTTTCAGTGTATACATTCAGCAATGAGTTGAGGGGGATGTAAAAGCAAAAATACAAAGCACACCACAAATGATTGGTATTTTATTTTTGGAAGGGATAAAGCCAAGACCAGATGGTCTTATTTGTAGTCAAGTTAGCTGTCATAATCAAGGGTAAGTGTACTGGGGTATTTTGGAATGGAAAACATGTAGGCAATGTACAGAAATGTGGGTGGATAGTTGTGACCTTGGTTTTTTCCCAGCTTCCCCCCTTATGATGTTAAGGGGCTTTTTGACTGAAACTCAAGTTTATCTTATCCTGCTTCTTAATTTTAGGAGCACTGGGCTTTTAATTAAGCTTTTCTGAAAGGCTGGAGAGCTGCTAAAACAGACTCCCAGGAGACTGAAATCTCAGCAAATATGGGAAGAAAATTTTTTTCAGAAACATGGATCTTTGGTGTTTCTGGAGGGATATGTCTAATACACAAGGTGTGCTTAAGAATACTTGCAGTGCGCTGCCTTTTCTCTGTGAGGGCTTTAGAAACTTGCTCCATTTCTTCCATGTTCTACCAAAAGCAAGGAACTTGAATGGTACTGTTCTCTCTTTGTAAATGGTAGCAAAACATGCTGGTTTTGATACAGGTAGTGATCTCTCTCAGTTTCTGTGGCTTTTAGCTGCTTTCCTGTATTGAAAGAGTATTTGTGTGCAAATGTGGTATTAATTCTGTTCTGCAGTTGGGAGTTTCCTGCTGAGATAATGCCTGGGAGTGCACAAGTGCTACTGTGGGATCTTCCAGCTCATTTCCATTTGCCAGTGGAAGATTCTTTTTTTTTGATGATTCACTTTCCACCCTTCCAAGCTTAAAAGTCATTTTGGTATCAATTTCTTCTCCACCTAGCTGGAGACAAAGATGTATGTTAGGCCATATTCCCACGTGAATAGACTTTTCATTGGCATGAGCAAAAGTGATGTGAGAGGTTGTAACTGTAAGAGAAGGCTTGTTACAGGTTTCCTACAATCCAGCCAAATGTGGTTTTTTTCATGCAGCTCCTACCACTTCTTGTCATTCAAAACACTCTGCGAGGGAAATTCACAACAGAACTATGTCCAGGATTTGTTTCCTGAACGGAAAATGTGTGATGTTTCTGCTTCTCCACATAAGTTACCCTGCTCCTAAAATCAAGTTGGAGATGTTTTAGCCTGTTGGGGGTTAAGAAAACCAACCCAGTCCATACTCTCAAATTGCATTTGGTTATCTTACTCCACAATTGTAGGTTGGCTTCCCAAGCTGATTGTGCTCTGTAAAGTCATGTCTCAATTTGGACATCAGAGCTGATGATGGGATAAGCTGTAAAATGACCTCACTGTGGGGCATTATTAGTTGTTGAAGAGTTGCTCAGGTAAACCACCATAGGAATATCCTGCACCTGAAAAAGGCTGGACTTGGTTCTGTCTTGGATCTAATAAGTTGGCAGTGTACAAGAAGTAGAAGGCAGCCAGCCCACTCACTGATCTTTCTGGCAGCTTTTAATCTATGTGTGTTTGTTTGAGAGACTTTTGCCCTTGGGTGTGCTTTGGCAAAGATTTTGCAACGATAAATAGGATTTGCTCGATTTTGGCAGAGTTTCAAGTGTAAGTAACCCGACATTGCAAGAACATAATCTGTTGCTGAATCCTGTTCCTCTTGTTTTCCCTCAAATCTGTCCCTTTTAATGCTGATATATGATATTTCATAGTAAACACTTCTCAACATGACTGGTCACAAGCTCTCAAGGTGTGAAATTCTAAGAGGAAGAGACATCAAAGCTTGATTCTGTGCTCTTTTATATATGAAAATGAGGCTTGAATATTTGTTACCATACAGTGAAGAATTCTCCCCTAGCTGATATTGCCAAAGCACCGTAACTTTCAAGGAAGAAGGGAGGTGGCTTAGCTGTAGAGGGGACGCTTTAATGAACTACGTAAAAACTTCTTGTAACAAATGTTAAGAGCTGTGGTATGGCACTGAATGAGTGGTGATCCAGCATTAACCTTTTATCCCCTGATTACAAATCTCATTCTGACTCTTCCTACCCTTTGGCAGATACCTGCTGGTAGGGAGCAGGGGGTGTACTCCCTTTTTTTTATATGCCTCTTCCTACAGAGCTAACCTTGCCCACAGTGAGTTGGAGGGAAGTCCATGCTAGCGTCTGAAATGCCACCTGTACGTGCACTGGTAATGGACAAGATACCTTCCTTCATTACCTGGAGCAGATATCAGAATGTAATTTGCAATGTCTAATGTAAATGTAAAACATATTTGTTTGTTTTGCTGTTTTGTTTGTTTTGTTTTTTAATTGAGCAGTATGATTGCAAGTTGAGTTAAGTTGTTCTAAGGTACTCTTTTCAGTGGTTTGCCAGTACATAATCATGAATGAAAATATTTTTTTATTGATTTTTAGGTTGTATGTTTAACATTCCATTCATGTAAAATATGTACAAATATATGTAATAAATCTTTTGAAGCACAGTTTTCCCTCACACTCCCAGGTGATTTTTTTTAATTTTTTTTTTTCAAAGTATTGATCAAAGAGGCATTGCTGTGGGACAGAACCTCTCTATGTCTGTGCTGCAATTTGAGCTGGAGCAGAGGAAGGAAAAGCAGTGCATGGGGTTTAGAGTAACAGCCAGAAAAAGCAGCTTGGCATCTCACCTGTCTGCAGTCCTGCAGAGGTGGGAGTGCACCCTTCTGAGCCAGCCTCTGGCCCCTCGGAGTCCCTCTCACTCTTCACCTGTCCCACAAGCAGTGATGTGACAGCTTTGCATCTGTCAGGCCAGGGAAGGTTGCAGCTGGTGAGAGCTGATGTAGCTGCTGTTTTGTGGGGGTGGATGGAGGTGAGATGTCTCTGGTTAATGCATCCTCTGTAGATCTTGAGCAGACATGAATGGCCTTCAAGGTTAGCAAAAGTTAGAGGTGCTAGGTCAGGAGGTAGGGGAACTCATGGGTGGTTTCAAAAGAAAGAAAAAAAATGGAATATGGGGCGAAGATGGTAGCAAACAGCCCTTTCACATCACCTGGAGTCTGGGAACCTCCGTCAGAGGATCAAGGTAACTTAATAGCTGCTTTTTCCTCCAGGTTCCTCAAACCCAAATGCCACTTTAGCTTCCTCCCAAAACACTTCATGGTTGCCTCTTGAAAACAGATTCCCTGACAGCATACCTGTGGCTGGGCAGCATGTGGATTTCTTTGTACCCTGATGGTTACCAGCACTCTCGTCTGTCCCTGAGCAGCTGGAAGGAGGCTACTATAGCAGGTTCCTGCCAAGACATGTTGCTGGAGGAGGGAATTTCTGCCCAGAGCCACTGAGGGTGTTAAATTGTTCTCCAGTGGAGCATCCTGGTATGGGCAGAACACTGTGATGCTGACTGCCTGGGAACTTTCTCCTGGGGCAGTGGCTGCAGCTCTGCAAGGCAGGTCACCTGCAGCAGGTAGCTGTGCGTGTGAGAGATCTGGCTGGCTGTGTTACCACTCCAAATCTTCCTGCCTGGCCTGGCAGCAGCTGGGGAGCTGTAGCCCTTCTGCTGAATGTAAAGTGAGATGAGGACAGGAAAACGGATGAGCCGTGTGGTTTTGGGTAGTGTACAGGGTAAGTCTGCTGCGGGGAAGGTGTGATTTTACACCTCTCCCCCCACACCAGTTGGGAGTGGAGCTGTGGGTGCTCCGAGTAAAACCAAGTGCATTTCACCAAGGTTATGTGGAGGATGTGGAGGAAAATGAAAGGAATTCACTCTCCAGGCAGGAGATGCTTCTTGGGTGCTGTTCCCAGCCGGGGGGAGTTGTGCAGGCTGGTAATACTTGCTGATGGAATGTGATACACCGATTTATGGCACAGGTTCCAGCTGTGCTCTGTCCTTGCTTGCTCCACTTTTGAGATAAGCCCTTTGGTGTGGCTGGGGGTCGCTGAACCCATTGCTAAAAGCACAGCAACAATTGGACCATCACAATTCTCTCTGTGGGAGATGGTAATTCTAATGCATGAATTATTCAAGTCTGCAGCCAGAAACAGTTGGATGTAGTAACTGAGGAATATGTTCCTATCATTTGTTAGAGTAACTTCTTTTCAACCACCTCTCCCCACTTCCCCAGCCGCTCCTCCCGGTCGCCTTCTGGAAAGCCTGAATTCCTTAACTGCCGGTTATTTCTGTGTTTTCCTCCTCAGTCTTGAGCTGTGTTATGGAAGCAATCGATAACTAGTTAGAGCCGAATTTGGCTTAGCATCAGAAAAATCTGCTGGAAATCGTTCCAGTTCAGTAGGTACAGGATTTCATGTGTGAAATTTAAATTAGTGGCATCTGTTGGTATTACATCCTACCTTCCTCCCTGTGGCTAGGACATGGGACATGCCATCTCTGTCCCAAGTTGCTTGTCCTGTAGGGTGAACTGGGATACTGTGCTGGCCCCAGGGTGTTCCTGGGAACTGTCAGCAATCGATGGTGATGTTGTACACGTGTGTCTGGCCCTGCTACCACACGCTATTGTTTGGTACAGCCAATGGCCCATGTCCACTTCTGGATGCTGTGTTGTTTTCAGCAGAAAGAGGGAAACAACACACATCCTGCAGCAAAGACAGCAAGAAGGTGGGAAGAGTCCCCTGCAGCAGCAGGAGCTGAACAGGGAAGCTCCTCCCCTGGCTTTTGGGTGCCCTGTTCTGTAAGGTCTCGGTCTCTGAGGTTACAGCACCTGAGCAATGTCTGTGCCGGGGGATGCAGGCTGGAGCCTGCTGCTGTCTGCAAACATCCCCTGCCATGTTTGCTCCGTAGAGGAGGCTCCCAGCTCCATCCCACCATGCAGGGAGAGGGCTGCTGGTGTCCAAAAAGCAAAACAAGGCCGTAGAGCACACTGCCTGTGAGGTGCCGTGCAGCTCAATCCTGCTGTCTCCTTGCCAGCCAGCCACTGGGAAACAAGGAGCCTCAGCAAAAGCCAAGTGAGACGGAGTTTTCCAGCCCTCATGTAATAAATCATCTGTTTTCTGAGGGGGATGAGATCAGGGATGCATAGTGGCAGGCAGGAGGGTGTGACATAAATAAATAATTGGATGTAGCCCATCCTCAGTTGACGCAAGATGAGTCACTCCTCGCCAAGGCAGGAGCGTGGCGGAGGCAGATCTGAGGCGCAGGGACACGGCCTGGGCCGAGCCCGCTGGAAGCGGCAGGTGCTCGGTGCCTCTCCGCCCTTGGCCCCTTATCTTCCGAGTCAGCTTTTGCGCCGAGCTTCTGCCCTGCTTTCGTTTCTTCCTGTTTACAGATGGCTTTGTTTGAACACGCGTTTACATTTTAACAAAACCTCCCCCCGCCTCCCCTCCCTTCCCTCCCGGCTGTTTCTTTGAGCCGGCTTCAAACAGAAGGAAGAGGAAGCCGCCAGGCCTCTCCCCGAGCCCCATCGGGCTTTGTCACCGAGGAGCCACCACGGTGGGGCTGTTCCCACCCCGCCTGGCACTGGCGGCTTCTCACCCTCTCCCTCCCCCTGCGGACCGGGTGACTTCTCAAGGCAGCAGCTTTCCTCCTCACAAGTCACCCGGGCCGGGATTAACATCTGCTAAACTCGGGATTAAAGTGTCTGGCAGGTAATGGGAGCATGAAAGCTTGACGGCTTCATTTGCTCCAGCCTGTGAGGTCCAAGTCTGCCAGCTTCAGCTAATTAAGTTGCTGCCTTCAGTGTATAAAAGGGGATCCCCAGACAGGAGAGGCTGGGCATAATTTAGTTGTTTGCAAGGGGTTTGCTGGAGCTCTGGCTCCCTGCCCCAAGGGAGCAAGGGGGACACTTCTGCACCGGGGCTGGTTTGTTGTCACCGCTCACTGCAGTGACAGAAGTGGCCCTTCAGTCACCTCCTGGGCCAGCTGCCTGTGTGGGGTGGGATGGGCAAGCGTGGCACCTTTCTCAGACCAGCACTGCACACTGGGCAGCCTCCTGGGGCTGTTGGGAGCCCCTGCCAGCAGCCCTGGTGCCGGCAGCAGCTCCAGGCCCTGTGTGTGGCAGGAATTTCTGTATCACCACCCTAAAGGGCTGCTTGAGCCCGGCAGGTGCTGACCTCGAGTGGGTGAAGTGGCATCAGCACTGCCCAAAACCTGCTGTTTTCCAGTGCATCACCCAGGGACTCCCCGTCTGCAAAAGGCACAGGACATTTCCTGCTTTCCCAGTATAAAGCAATGACTGTAGTTTTTGCCCCTGGCTGAGTAAGACCAGTTTTTGTTCCTTAATCCACCTGCTGTGACCTCTCATGCCTTGGTGCTCCTGCAGCTGAAACTGCTGTTTTCTCTGAAACATCATCCCTGTTTTCAGGTCCCTCTAAGGGCAGCTATTTCAAACATCTGCAGCTCGTGCCATCAGCTCTCATTTACCTCTGGGAGTGGAGAATGAATATGGGCTGACCTCAGCCCTGTCGAGACTCACAGGGGATTCCATCAGCAATTTCCCAGGATGAAAGAGGAGCTCCCCTAGCACCTGTGGTACTCCCTGCATCCTCCCACCTTTTGTTCCCACTCCAGCAAGTGAAGAAGGACTTGCCCCAGTTGCTCTCCTGTGTTTTCAGAAGGCTGACCTATCCTACAGAGCAACTAAGAGCCTCCAGCAAGCAAGAAGAAACCTCCTCCTGTGAGTAAATTTGGAGTCCCAGAGTGCAGCTGGCAGCTCCCAGCCTGGCCTCCGTTTTCATCTAGCATGATCCTGCTGTTTTGTTTCTACCTACTAAAGCAGCAGTTAAGGCCTTTGTGTACAGCTGCAGCTTTTTTGTGCCAAGATTACTCGTTCCATCCGCTGAAAACCAAGCGGTTTCTGCAGTGACCTCTCCTTCCTCACGGCAAGCCCATCCCTCACTTCTGTTCACCTGGCTCTGATGCAGCCTGACTGCAGCCATTTGTACAGCTTCGCAGTGGGCTCCTGTTTGTCTGCTGAGACAAGGTAAGGGAGCAGAATGAAGCTACAGAAAAGCAGGCATGGGTATCTTGCTGTATTTCGGCATCAGTACTGCTCCCTCGGCATGGGATGGTGAGATTGGGATCCTCCCCTGGCTGTGGTTGAAGAGCACAGGCTGCATGGCCTTGCACCACCCTGCAAATCATAAACTGTGGTCTGGCACCTGGAGACACGTGTGGCACCAAGTGAGCCACACCAGGCTCAGACCAACACCTTTTCCTGAAGACCTGAAGGCAGTGCGTGACTGGAGCAGCACTGCATCGTGACAGGGCTTCCTTGAGGGCTGCAGGGTCACCTGGCACCAATAAACACACACAGCTCACACCAGCCAAATACAAGTAGTAACACCTCAAGCCAGCAAGTCTTTGCCCCCAGCAGCAGCAGGTGGAAATGCCAAGAGCTCCTGTAGACAGTGTGGCAGGAGGATTACAGGGGCACAGCATAGCTGCAGCACATCCCTGAGGCACCACTGTGCTCTCCCTCGCTGCCCTTAGCTGGATTGGCACCTGCCTCTGGAAGGGCCCCTCATGGGCAGTGGCAACTGTGAAAGGCCTTCTCCAGCTGTGGCTGCTCCCCTCTCCTGTCTGTACCCAGAATTAGTTGGGGTGTCACTGTCCCATCTTGATCCAGACGAGCACCTGCTTGACAGGGCAGCCCAAGCACTTGCAGGCAGCTTGTTCTTTAAAAAGCTGTTTATTATCACAGTGGACGAGTGGAAAAACATGACGCTGTGTACACAGAAGGCTTCAGCAAATTACAAACAAGTCTTAAAAAAGTTACAGTTGTCTCTGAGTAAACAAGGCTCTCACTGCAAGCTGCAGAAGTGTTGCTCCAATGCCCCTTACACAGAGGCCAGAAACGCTGTGCAGATAAACAAGGGATGTCTGGCTGCTCCCAGAGCAGCAACCAGTTTGCCCAGCATGACTCCCAGAGCTGTGATGTGCTCTGTGAAGCAGACACCCTGATCTGGCTGAGCTGGAAGCAGGATGCTATGAAACCCCTTGGTTTTATCAAACCCAGAGTGAGCTGTGCTCAGACCTTCAGCCCAGTCCAAACAACCATCTGCTGCCCAGAGTCACCTCTGGAAGAAGTGGCTGTGACTGGCTCTGTCTCTGGCACTGTAATCAGTGCCTAGCTCTGTCCTATATGCAGCTGGGCTTGATCCTGCCACCACTTACCCTGAGGCTGCATTTAGCTGCTGCAGACCTGTAAATGCTGCTGTAGCCCTGTAAATGCTACTGTCCCTGAAAACATACCCTGGATGCCCAGCTTGTAACAGCCAGGTATGGAACAAGATTTGCAACAGGGCTGAGCTTGTCACTATGAACAATGCCAAAGGCTGCTCTAGCCCAAAAAAGGGGCAGATGTGACTACACTGGAAAGCTTGGGGGAAGCTCTTTTAGTCAGTTAGTGAAATGAGGACAGGAACTGTAGTTTTAAACATGTTTTCTACCTGGTAAGTAATTCTGTGATTAGAGCAAAGTAGGAGCACACTTCCTCAAACACAGGCAAATGACACCTCTGGTGAAGACCCTTCCTTACACCAGTATCTTCTCCCTTCCATCAGAGTAGGCTGGGAAAACACACTTTGACAAGGTGCATGAGTCTCTGATTTGTTAAAGTCACTGAGAAGTCTTTAAAGGCTTTGCTTTGGCAGATGTTTTGGCAATTGAAATCCAGTTCATCTGTAACTGTGTGCCCTTTTGCTTCAGTAAACAAACGGCTCAGGTGCAGAAATCATTCAAGTTAGCTGAGTTCCCTCTGGCATGGTTGAAAAACCTCATCTGTCTCCCTGTGAAAAATCAGTGTTGATACCACAGGCACAGAGGAAAAGCCATTGAAAAATAACTAAGTTGGGTTTTTTTCACATTTTTTCCTTTATGACTGCAGGTTTTGTGAGAAACCCTTGTGAGTATTTTAAAATGTGTTGGGGAGCTGAAGGGAGTAGACAGAATTGAGAGCTGGGAAAGGTTTGCTACCACATGGGAAATGGAGAAGCTCAGACCTGCAAAGCAAGCATTTTCTTTGCTTCATGGGGCAGATTTGGGAGATGGGAAGGTGAGGGTTCACTACTTTGGCACTTAAACTGAAGATTCTTCTTCCAACCTACCAAGGTTTTGTGGGTTAGTCAGCAGCTGGAGAATTGTTTCTCAGAGTTTGGGGGGGGGGGATGGTAGCATGGGAGAAGGAAGGAAAATGGCTCACACTTCTATTTTAGGTTTATAAACTCAAACTACCTCCTACACTGCGGGATAGAGTTTGAGTTTATAAAGCTCCCACAAAAAATAATCAAATACCCCACTCCTTTGCTAACTGGTTTCTTGTAAAGCCTCTAAAGTTACACTTCCTAAACAATAATAATTTAGGGGAAGATCATGTTTTCTTGCTGGTCCTTATTATTACTGCTGCCCCTTGCCTTGCTCTGTCCACTGATTTGAGCATAAAAGCTTTCCAAGCCAATCTCAATCCTCCTGTGTGCTTGCCTGTTGCTGGGAGAAGGGATTTCTACTTGACGCAGCTGATTTTCAATCGTCCTTTCTCCCCACTGATGCTGGGCAACGTGACACTGGTGTAGTGCCACCAGCACGGTGCCCAGGCCAGGAGCCAAGACAATGAACAGCCTGCTAATTAATTGTTCACATTTCTCTCCAGACCCCCTCCCCAGAACAAACACGGGGGAAACAGGAGGCAGCTGTTTCTATGCAGCCCTCTGGAAATTTGAAGCAGAAGTGGTTTACTGCCTGTGTTAGGGTTTTACAGTGATGGCAGGAAAGGACTTCTGGTTGCATGAAAGAAAATGGATTGGCTTCAATATGGGAAAAAAAATTACTGAAAGTAATCTGAGCCTGATGCATCCATTTCTACCCATCTAAAAAAAACTCAACAACAACAAAAAAGCAGTGTCTACAATGCTGCCTGTAGTCAGTGGAGAAATAGGGACCTGATTTCTAGGCAGGAAGAAGGCAATAATGTTCAAAACACTGACACCAAGCAACTACTATAGATACCATTTCTGGTAAAGCTGTGTATATATTCATTTTCAGTTCTGAGGCAGAGCTCAGAGCTGGTGGAGTTTGTGCATCTTGCACCCTTTCTTACATATGTTGTTTTTTGGGGTTTTTTTATATTGATAAAGACACTTGAGCGTCTTTATTTACATATATAAATAAGAGATTATTTACATCACTGTACAGAATAGATCTAAACTCAGTTATCAAAATGCATACACCTGCCAGTGGATTTAGTCTATTAACACTTTGCATTTCATCTTCAAAGCACCGAACAAACATTAATTATTTACCCAGGCAACTTCCCACTCACCAAAAGGATTAAGAATAATGGGCAGGGTAAGGGATGGAGCTGAGGGAGTGCAGTGTGTTCATAAAAAGGCAGCTCACTGTGTATCTCTCTCCTGCCACAAGCATTGTAGATTTATGCCTTTATAAACTCTGCAGTCCAAGTGTAGGAGTAACCTTTGTTAACACCAGCTTGGCAAAATGGGGAAGTCCTCATTCAAAAGCAAATGATCCGCTCTTCATTTTCAAAAGCTTTGGCCTCTTCTTGGCTTATCAGGTTCCCATTCAAGCTGGAGGAGTACAACAAAAGGGATGTGAGTGACAGTAAGGTAGTGACTGTTGCCCATCTTCTGTTTTACCAAGGCTTTGGTGCAGAGGTTTGCAATGCCACGTGGGCTGCACGCTCCTCAACTGGGAATGGGTGTTAGGCCGGATACAGCACTGCTGTTCCCACTGCACATCCGAGGAACAAGACTTCTCCCTCAGAAATAAAACCTGAACACACAGCTAAGCACCAGTAACTGAACTCAGTATTGGAAACCCAGCTGTTTGCATTTCAGCAAGCAGCACATAGTTGACAAAGGTTCTTACTGTACAGTGGGCTGGTTTAAAGACATTTGAAATCTCCAAAGCATTTTTTGTCTTCCATGACAACATGGAGAAAAAAAATTCTGTGAAGTACTCAGGCATTATTAACGTGAAATGACTGATAGCAAAATTTTCAGTTGTGGCTATGTAAAGATAATCTACATTGATACTTACACCCCTGAAAATGAGTAGCCGGGTTAAGTGCTGCTCTCAGAAACGTTGAAATCCATTAAACCATTCAGATTTATGAAATGACTTGGGTTAATGAATGCCTCTGAACATTCAGGCCAGAATCAAAAGACAGATTTCAGTCTGAAGATTCAGAATGATCTGAGGGGAAATTGATGCCTCTTCTGTAGACGAAAGCTGACAGTGGCTTTTGAAAAAAGTACCTCTTCCACATCTCCAGGGAACACACTAGTCAGACAGTGAGTCATTGTCTTTCTAAGCAAGAATTCAGTGTCCTTTCACTAAAACAAATACATATATTTAAAAATAAATTCCATGTTCAAAAATAAAGCAGCAGTGCTAAAACCAGCTCAGTTCTATTGACTCCTGAGCTCCCTGAGGTGAGGGAAGGAACGTGGTATTTGGCTTTCTGCCTTAAATGTACATGTGTGACTATATGATGCCCACCTAATCTAAAACAAACAAGTCTTACAAAAAGTTAATCTCCTTGTAACTTAGCACTTTCAGTATGTTTGGAGCACTGCCCAAAAAATCCAAGCACAAATTCTGCAAACCAGACTGATTAAATGCTGATTAAAGGTAGCTATCTCCTGCTTGTTTGGCATTTAGGTCCTGAAAACCATGAACACATTCAGAAGTTTAAAAATAAAAACAACATCCAAAACTTGGTCTATAAATTCAGGCCCTGATTCTGCAAACACACACATTCTGCAAATCAGTGGTACAGACAGACGTGAACCAAAAAAACCGCCTGACATTCATAACACACAAGGAAATGCTTCAATGGCAGTGGCTTTTTACCTGTTTGAAATCCACAGCTGCAACTACAACCCCTGCCTCACATAAACTTGCTCTGGATTTTTTAGGCTGGGATGTAGTAAGGTCAGTAGGGTTTTAAATGGAAAGAAAGAGTACAAAGTGAGCCTTTGAGAAAGGGACCTTTACCAGATTTCTTGAATAGTTGTGTTCTCCTTGAGAGCTTCGCTGAGGCATTTCACCCCTTTGGCTGTAATTTGATTCTGGATAAGCCTAAAAAAAAAAAAAAAAAGCATTTCAAGTCAATCTAACATGCAAATTAATTTGCAGCAAATGCACAACCTACACTCAGCTTGACATCAAGGAGCAAAGCTGTCTGCCACAAGAAAATGACTGTGATTTTATCTGTGAGAATAGTATACAGTATTGGTCAAATGTCCCACATGCACTTTCAGAAACAGACCTCAGAGTATTAATCTTTTCCTTTTAATCTTGCATGTGGGTGCATTCTGGAGATACTGAGCAATTTTAATTACACAGCTGACAAATTTCTGCTATGGACTGTTCACTAGTGGTATGGGATTGTGGTATTTGGACTGAGACAGACAAACCTCTCAGCTCTGCTTTCTTACTAAGAAGACTGTGACACATTTTTAAGTGATGTACATAAAATTCTGAGTACAGACCCTGTGTAGGCCTAGTGTTTTAGCAGTTATGATCTAGAAGCTGTCAAATCCTTCAGTCCTGCTTACCAGACCAGCAGAACCTTTGAAAAAGAAAGCACTGATTTTTGACTCTGGTATAAGCAGGTGCAAGTCCTAGTGAAGACAACTTACCAGCTATAAATGATGTCTCACCTGAGCTTAGGGAAGGAAAAAAAAAACCATACACAATATCCTCAAGCAGTGAAACTAATGAAGAGTAGGTAACTCTTTTTAACCACTGTAGACCATCCCACTAGCTAAAGATGAACAAAGGCCACTCATCTGCATGAGTATAAAGATACTAGCTTAATTCACTGCTCACCTTTCAGTCTGCCAGGGTGAGCCCCCTAGCTTTACCATTCCATGTGACTGGTTGCATGAATCCCTGGGGATTCAGGATGAGGCTGAAAATTGGAGTGTATTGAGCAATCTCTTAGGGAGGGAGGGAAGGAGGCCTTGCCATTAAAGGAGTTTCTGCACTTGGTATATGAATCAAAATAAAAAAAAAGGGATCCAGTAGAATCTTTCAGCTACTGGAAAAAGACTTTAACTCGGCCTCAAGTTCAACTATCTATATAGGTAACCACCTTTTGGTATCCACTGGTGTAATCAACAAAGCAGGATATAAATGTGTGCACTGGCAGACACCCTTGGACAATACTGAGCCATGACAAAGCCATTTATCTCGATTACTATGCCTGCTTTGGCTGGGCTAAGTTTTATTATGAATTCAACCCAAACTGCTCAGTGGATTATATCTGCAGCTGTGCACAAAGAAATCAAGCACTTCCCCCACCGCCTTTTCATTTTCAGGGTGATGGGCACCACAGTTTCTGCTGCTTCCAAAACAGGCTACAAGTACTTGGCACCCATGACAGCCAGCATGCTTCCTAAGGGGCTGGAACTAGGATTAATACAGGGAGTGTGCTAGAGTGTGGTCAGCCAAGTCTTTGTAAAGCATGTAAAGGGACTCCATGACTGATGTTCCCTTGTTCACTTAAAATTAAAAGATGGCTATTTTTTCTACAGCTCACATCTGCCCAACCCATCCATTTGCAACCTTTGGATTAGAAAAGCCAAAGCTGCTTTTTCTTAGAGGTGTAAAAAGTCTCACTGTGATTGCTAGAAATAACCCCTGGTTCCCTGGGGATTGATGCCTTGGAGATGAGTGTGTTGCATCAGTCTATTGCTAGCCTGAAAAGAAAGCATCGGTAAATGCAACATGTATTTAATTATCTGTCATGTAGGTTCTTGGTTGAAGAGTTACTTTCATAGCATGATGATAAACAAAGAATTGTAATAACCTTTTTCTATTCTAGCTGTCTGCTTGGGAGTTTGGTTGTTATGTTTGGGTTTTTTTTGTTTTTTTTTTTTTAAACTTTTGATTTTGAGGCTGGTACTGTTTCCCTAATGAGAGATGAAATCAATCATTAGTTTGAAAGTTACCAGAAACAGCTTGAACTTTTCTCTGTATGAAAGCAGGTTGCAAATGCTAGACAGCAGCTTTATTAACTTCCCGTTAGAACTGTCTACAAGCAGTCAGCTGCATCCAGACCATGCACAGAAACTGTTACTGTGACCTACATAGACTTGGAAGGTGAAGCTTTAATGTAGTGACTGCCAAAGAGCCTGTGCCACTGTGGAATGTAACTCACCATAAATGCACCAGTTTCTTGTTGACCTTCAGCATCTCTGCAAAACTCATTGCTGCCTCATCATCCAGCTCGTTTTTAGTCAACCTAAGTGGGAGAGAAAATGTTCACTTAGGATGCTGACTTTCTTTTTCAGCCCCTTGTTTTTGCAGCTTGTCTGTGACTTAGCTTTAGACAGCCAAAGGGGGATGTGCTGTTCCTGCCCTGAGCAATTTGTAAAGGCTGGACACAAAGAGATATTGAAGAGAAGCCCTGGAGGTAAAAGAGACAAGAGTATCAGATCTTTATTTCTCCAAGCAATGTTCTGGTGATACTTTCTCATGACACTTTAGTGTCTAAAAGGTGGATGAGGTGTAGTGGGAAAAGGTAAAGACAACACTGAAGAGGTGCAGAAACTGGGGACAAAGAACTTGTCTTCAGATGATGGGAAGGAGAGAAGATGGGGAAAGCAAGATGGAGGGAGACATGACACTGGGTCATTGGAATGTACCCCAAAGGACACGTGCTGCTGATCCATTACTCATGTCCACATTCTTCCAAAGCGTTATCTTATAGCTTGCTGATAGTGAAAACACAGGGGATGAGGATAGGGAGAGAAGGAGGAGGGGAGAGTAGGAAGGGCAATGGGATTGGAGGAAATAAAAACAGCATTTTGCTCTGGAAAAGGAAGCAGAGGAGAGACCACACTCTGTCAATTACCAGAATATCCTCACAGAGTTGTTGTGTTGCATGGCTTCAGCAATTCTTTTGCCTCCCTCTGTCGTGATGCCATTGAATGCGAGACTGTGAAGTAAAGATACAAATGTCTAAGAAGCAGCACCACATGGCTCTCCCACTGCCAAATACAAGGGAATATCCTGGATGATCTGCTTCCCAATCGTACAGCTCAGAATTTGTGTGTTTCAAAGGCTCACACACTTCACAATCCACTGAGCCCTTTCAACTTTTACAAGTGAGAGTAGTTCACAGGCTGCAGCCTGAGTGCAGGTCTGTCATACAGTCCACAAGGTTTGCTGTCAGTGAGTTGTGCTCTTGGGGCTGATAGCAGAATTGCTCCCAGTAGTTTTGAGAGTTGAGGCTTTTAACAAGGACAAAGAGTTGTGCCTAGCAGTACTCAGGTTTTTACATGCATTTGTCATCCCTGCAGAACTGGGCACTTTGTCCTTTAAGCCCATCAGGCATCCAAATACTTCATTCTTCTTCCAAATACAACACTTTCTGTTGTGTATGGAGAGATGGGCTTGTAAATGCTTTCCATTACAAACCAAAAACATTTCTTAGTCTGCCCTTCATTATTTGAATAGACGTTGGCAAAATTGTCCAGTTAAAGTTATGCTCTGGCCTTTTGGAGTCCAAAAAAGCATCTTCCCCCCTCAAAATAATGCAAGGCCTCAAAAAAGGTAGAAAGAGGAACCAAGCAGAGCAATGGCACAAGCATGTATTGGCATGAGTCCCTCCTAGCTTCAGCTTAAACTGGATATTCTCAGTCCATCATGACTGGGCCTAAAAAGGGCAAATAAAAGTAAACTGAAGTAGTAAGGATTATCTTCTCTTGGTCTTCACATAAAGCTACCACAGGTTCTTCCTACGAATTAGAATCATGGAGCAAGATTAGCCAGTGGGAGATAAGAAATGAAGCCAAGAGCAAGTACACTGCAGAGCAGAGGATTCACCTTGCACGAGTGCCAGCAAAGCCGAGCTTGAGACAGCACAGTTACTCCTCTTTATTTCTGCAAACACATTCATCAGCATATTTGCTCTCGTCTGAGAATCCCTGAGCTCTGATTCAAGCTCAGAATGTTTTCTATCAAGTCTGATGCATCTAGATGGATTGTGCAATTATGGGAAGATGGCTATTTCAGATGTCTTTTTAAGTTTAAATATATCTAGGTCACTGCACCTGTTCAGCTTTTAAGTTTTAAGCTTGACTACCCGCTGGCAGAAAAGAGGACAAGGCACCATCTCTGAAATCCCTGGATCTGAAGTGGCAGCAATAAACTCCAGAGATCCCCAAACTCCAGAGTATTTCTGAAGAAACTAGTGCCATGTGCCACCTTGTGGGGAAACTAAGGAGCCTTGCCTGCTCCCTCACCATGGAGGCTGGTGGAACTGGGAGACAAATGGAAAGGGTCACCATGTGCTCCAGTTGTGTGCAGGGACTCCAAAACATCTTTAAATCTTTAAATCCCCAACCAGCATTTGAAAGTCTAGCAGGGAATGGGCTGTTTAACGCTGCTGACTTCTGCCCCTGCTGTGCTTCCAACCTCACCCGTGTCATGGCTCCAGCCATAAGCTTGTTTGAGATCCCTCCCTGAACTCCAGTGAGGAGGACATCTCACTAGCACTGTATGTGTGGTGGTGTAGCTCCACTGGAGCACAGGATGAGCCCAAATGTAAGAATGTCCCAGCCCCTACCCAAACATATTATGGCCTAAAAAGTACTTTGGTAGGAGCTGCTGCACTTTCTCAATAGAAACTCTTAATGCTGAGCTCACTGGGAACCCCATTCTGTGACAGCTGGTGCCTCCTTCTGCTAATGCTCCCAGATCAAAATGGCACCCACTGACCATGTGCCTTCAGAAATGCCAGAACTCTGTGCAGCATGGGAGAGGAGGTGCAGATAGAAGAAAGAATGCCAGTCCTGTGGTATTTTTAACTTGCCTGAAGGCTGCACAAGGCTTTTTGACAGTCTGGCCTCTGGCTTGCACCAGGGACCTCTTGGTTGCACAGCAAAGGCTGCAATACCAGATGGCATCCCAAGCCAGCACTTGGTGGGAAGAGTCATTGCTTCACAGCAGGATGGAAAAGCAAGCACTGCACTGAGCTGCCTGGCTCTGCTGGTGTTTTACCTCACGTTTGTTAACTTGGGGTGGTTCCTCAGGGCCTCTGCAAATGCCTTTGCTCCTTCGTCTCCAACTTGATTACCCCACATCCTAGTGAAGAGAGATATCAGGAGATATCAGTTGTGCTGCCCTGCTGACTCTTGGCAATGCATTCTTCCCTGTTTCTCTCCCCTCCCCTCTTTCCCGATTACTTCACAGTCTTTCAGGCCTGTGAGAAAGCTGGCAGGTACCCTCCCCACTGAGGCAGGTATGTTCCACTCCCTGCACATCGCACCAGGAACCTCTGCTGACTCACCAGCACCCTCAGGCCACAGCACAGAGGCAGCTCTAGGAGACAGCCCGCTGCAGCAGGAGTGCTTTTGGGATCACCTTGCTGCACACTGGTAAGAAATAGTATTTCCAATGGCAAAACAATCCTTGATTACACAAAGGCTTATTATGTGTGAGAGAAGGTAACTTGGTACAAGCTGGGGAGATGTGATCAGAAACTAGGAGTACCTGGTCAAATCCTTTCTATGCAGACTAACAAGTTTGAAAATTCATCCTTTATTACGAGGTTTGAAAACACCTCTGCTGAGGTCTACGTTGTTGGGTTTTTTACAGGGATCCCGGCTTGATGACTCAGAGCCACACTCAGCTTATGGGTAATTAGTTGGCAGTTCTTTTAAAATCAATTGAGCTCTGTGGTATCTAAATACATGGACTTCCAGTAAGTTCCCCAGAATTTCCTTATCCTTCCGACCCAGTGCAGTTTGCTATTTAAACATTTCTGTCCAAGCTATCCTAAGTCCATTTGGAATGATCATTTCATCCACAGGAGAAAATAGGAGTCCTTCACTGAAATTACAGCAAGTACAGCACAGCAGACCCAGCTATATGGAAGCGTGCAGGCTGCTCACTGTATTTGTGAAATGTCGTAGAACAACAAAATTAAAGGCCAAAAATTGGATTGTACAAATCTGATTTTCATGTTTCACAGTTACTGTGATTTTCACAATGGCCAGAGATTTTAATTCCATGTATTCAAGCACTAAATTTTAAGAAATGTGTTCTGCAGAGTGAAAAAAGAAATTGGGATTCACCAGAATGGGGGGGAAATAAATAAAATAAATCAGACCTAGCACCTTTCCTGAGAAACAGGGCAGGAACTAAAGGTTTGGAGTACATTTAGACCTCTCTCCAATAATAGCACTTTGCAGCTAGGGACAGCCTAAGAGAACATTCCCTTTTATTCCCTTTTATTCTTCCAGCTCACAACTTTATCAGGATGTGATGCAGAAGGTTTGACAATAGTAACAATGACACTCAATAACTAGGTGCAGTGCCAATTGTCATAAAACTACACAGACTTAAAAATAACCAAGTATCTCTAGAGGAGTTGTGCTGCCATAAAGAAAGTGGCTAGCTCTACATACTGTCCTCTTGTATGTTTGTTTCTCCTTTAAGCTTCTGTCAGAACAGTGAAAAAGAAAAGGAGCAGATGCCAAAACCCAAACCAAACATTGCGTGAACTGAAGAAAACAAAGCAGCTCTCCTTTTCCATGGAAAATGTGGCTGTGCCTCTACATTCATTTGTTCTAATGCTGCTGTTGAGGAAAGAAGGAATAGGAGGAGGACAGAAACATGAAAAAAAGGAATCCTAAGACATTTACAGGTGCCTGGCCCAGATCAAGCCCTAAGTTCTGCTCCTTAGCACTGAACTTACCCAATTTCAAACATTGTCTTGCTCTTCTGGATGGCCTGGGCAAGGCACTTCCCTCCTTCGCTCGTTATTTTGTTTGCTCCTATTCTGCACAAGATACATAAATTGATGAGGTGCATCACTTACAACTGTGCAGTTATCAGAGCATCAACCAGTTCAGAAAGCCACACAAGTATTTAAGGCTAATTAACTCTGGAGGCTACCTGCAGTTATCAAAGATTAACCCAGAGTAAAAAAATACTGCAGGTACTTGACCTTTGACTAAAAGACATAATTTTATGTTGTCTTTTGCGTATTTTGCATGTCAGCCCTCCAAATCAGAAGTATTGCAGTAGAGTCTTGGGTTTGGTGCTCAGTATGTTAGAAATGAGATTTAGGAACTGATCCTCAGGGCAAGGACCCCAGCTTTGTTTTTAATGTAATTCATAGTATCAGCAATTGCGACAGAGCTCATGAATTACATGCAGCATGTTTCACCATGCCACAGGGAACGGAATATTTCCTGGCTGTGTGTTTCCAGAAGAGACTGCAGATGATAAGCACAGACTGCAATAATTTCAACTCTTTCTGTCGTAAGCACAGGCTCTAGGCAGCAGCATAGGTCAGTGCAGCAGTCTTTGGCTGGCATTTTACACAAAGCCTTTTCTATTTTTGGCGTATGTGGATATCAAATGGCTGGAGTTCAAGGGAGAGATAATTGCATATAGATTGATTTAAAGAACAGACCAAACCCCAACCCCTCCAAGCCACTACATTTACATAAAACTGTCTTGTTTGGCTGACTTTGGGCACATGAATGTGCACTCTTTCTCAAAATAATCTCTAGGGTTACTATGCAGCCTGGAAGTAACCATCAAAAAAAAGTCTTTTTTTTGTGAAAGCTACATTAAATAAGCAAAGCACTGTCAAAGCAGTGAAAGAACCAAAGTGCTCCAGGGTTTCAAAATTCTGCAAATATTTCAAGTGGGAAGGATGTGGCTAGAGTGGGGTTTCAGACCAAGTCAGTGGTGGAACAAGGACTAGAACCCAAGAGTCCCTTGCTGCTTGTTCTTACATTCCCACCAAAAGCTGGCATTGCTGCAGTTACCTCTGGTTTCTTCTCTGGTCACAATTAAACCACTGGTTAATGATCTACCCTTATGTCCAACCAATGTGCATGGCCAGACACTCTTACCTGGGGAAGTTCCAGGAAATAAAGGGAACAACTCACTAAGTGAATCTGGGGAATTCCAGAGTTGAGGTATGACACCAGCGCAGCCTGACCCCCGTGGCCCTTTAAAGATCAGACACTACAAAATTGGCATTAAATCCAAGGGAATTTGCCTGCTGGAAGCAGCAGCAAGGTTCATGCACAATTTAAGCCTTGCTCAGGTGTTCAGATTGGATTTAGATAAAGAACAGGTCTCACGCACTCCTTTAACTCACTACTATATTCCAGAAAAGACTACGGATTCAAGAGTTTCATCTACTGCCATCCACTGCTAGACTACTGCAAAACAAATAAACAACAGAAACCTAAATTATATTTTATTTCAAATACAATTTTTGTCTACTCTTCCTCCTCTTTCAAGTTGCTTAACCTGAATTGGGATACTGTAGAAAGGAAAAAAAATTCAACATACTTTACATATTCGAGGCTTGAACACTCTTCAATTAGTTTTGCAATATATTTGGCTCCAACATCAGTGATTTGGTTGTTGTATAAGCTTAAAGAAAAATCACATTGATAAAAATAGGTTATTACTGCTGTTAAATATTTACAACCTGAATGTTTTATGATACATACATAGCATCTATCTTTTCCGTACGGCTTTGTACATGTTCACAGTTGCTTGCATTTCTATTTTGATATATAATTCATTTTGTGATGGGCTAGATATAAAATACAAGGAGACCAGACTGCAAATCATAAATATTTATATAATTTAAAAATAAATAGTCTCCACAAGCAAACAAAGCTTCCCTTTATCCCTGTGCTAGTACAGAGATAATATTGCCAGAAGATAAGTCGAAAGAGAAAACACCATGATGTACTTTTGGTCTTTTAAAAGTCATAAAATCCCCTTGCAAATATTACTGAAGAGCAGATACCTGAGCAGTTGTACTTACATTAGGGCACTGGAGGAAAAAAGCTATTCTTGGTATTCATGTTCACCTTTCAAAAAGTCATTTTTATGTAGCTACTTAACCAAGAGCAGGAAGTCAGAGCTAATGTGCCTTCTAGCTTCAACGTCATTAAGAACTAATTAAGCTCTTGAAAGAAACTGGTATCATGAACATCACACTTGAAACTGCATGTTCCTGACACCAGTCTCTACCAAGCTATATCTGCTTTGCATAGTTGAAATAAATCAGTTTACAGCAGAGAAAACAGCAGGCTATAACTACACATGCTTTCTTGCTTGCAGTCTATCACTTCCACAACAGAAGGCTTTTGGTATAAAAATTAGCATGCTCACACAGTTCAGTAACCTGACAGTGGCCCACACTGTGTCACAAAAGGGTTTAATGCAAGCAGGAGGATGTGAGGGAGTGTGATGGGGGAGGAAGCTGTGGTCCTTGTCCCAGTGAACTGTTACAGAATCACTTCTAACACAAAAAGCTGCTTTGCTTAAATGAGGAGGTAGCTGTAGTTTCTACCCCACCTCTGCTGTGTCAGTACTGAGAGCAACAGAGTTTTATTTTCTAGTATCACTGCTGAGTGTTTTGCTCCCAAGAGGGTACATACCCCAAGAAAGACACAATTTGGTACTTGGAGAGTTCTTCATACAAGATCCTTACGCCATGATCTGTGACCTGATTTACACTGAGCCTGGAAAGAAGGGAATGAAAAGTCTAAATAAATACATCTTACAAATGTTTACAACCCAGGAGTTAACAAATAACTGGAGGCCTATGCATTTTCCTTTGATATGTTAACATGTCCTTATGCCACATATTAAAAGCTGTTGAGGGAAATGTGAGCTCAGCTTCATGTGGCTCACTCCAAAACTGATTACAATCAGAAAGTCCCAGATCTCCTAGGTAATGCTCTGGAAGCTGTCCACAGAACTGAGAACAATAAAATGTAGGAAGTCAGCCACCAGATAAACATCTCACCCTCCTTCTGTGCTTACTGTGATTTCAGGAAGAAAGTCTGCTTAACACCCTAGCAGAAGCAAGCTGTCCAAACTACTAGTCTTGCAATCTTCTTTCTGAGTATGTAGTGAAAGCCAGGCATCTTGAAAGTCACAACACATTCAGGCTTCACCAAATAAAGGTTGTGAAAAGCCCTGGCCAGAAAACAGAACTGTGCTCCCATGGGTGTACTAGATGTTTCTAATTTTATTGTCCCAGCCAGACATGAAACAAATCAATGTCAGTCATTCACAGAATAAAAATGCTTCTTCTCACAGTTGTTTTGGGGTGAGGTTTCTGTTGTTGTTGTTTTGTTGTTTGTTTTTTTATTTTGTAATTTCTCAAGCTTTTTCACCTTCACTAAATGAACAGGTTCAAGTGAAGCATTCCAGTCTCCATGAATCACATTTTCTGGGTAAAGCTCTCCCTATGAAAACGTTTTGACTGTATTTAGTTTGCACACAAACTCAGTAGCTGAGGCTTTCCTGCTGAGAGTCCCTTATCACCAACAGCCTCCCTAGCCTTTGCTAGTTAGCAACCTGGTCCCTTGGGAATGCACCAGCACACAGGAGAGATCAGCCCATTTCTACAGATCAGAACAGTCTGCTTCTTCGAAAGGGATGGTTAAGCTGTTGGAAACAACATTTCCGTACCTGCAGAAATTGCTCATTAGAAATAAAAGTTCCAACATCTGAAGATCCATAAAGACAAAAGGGCAACCTAAAAGACTATCTTGGTGCTGGGGATGATGTTAGGATCACATTGTGTATGGCATGATCACACGATAGGCACAAAGAATGAAAGGTTGGCCTTTTGCTTCTTTGTTTTGTCTTATGTATTTATGCATTTTCCCCAAGAGTTTCCTTATTGCTTTCTCTTGGGAGGTCAGTCAATTTGCAAATAACTGGGAAAAAAAACAAGAGTCACTGACTTTGATTTATTCCTACAGGAAAACAAGGCAAGGCACAGCCAAACAGGAGGAATAAATCCTGTTCTTAAAAAAAAATAAAATTCTCATGAGGCTGAAGGAGATTTAAAAAAGATACATACGAAGTTCCTGATTTTCTCTAAATCTTTGGACAAATAAGATATAGCTACATGGTACAAGCTCAAAGGGCTGGAGGTGAAACAATCTGGCATGTGATGTTAGAGGTGAAGATATAGTTCTCCCTGTTCACACCAAGCTATGTCCTCCCTTCACATCACCTCAGGGAAACACCACATCTGAAGGTGTCAGATACATCCTTTCATGGATAGCTTTTGTCCTATAAAAGCCAGATATTTTGACAGGATGCAAAAGCAAGAAATTCAGAGCTTCTGGGCAAGGGTTATTGTGAATAGGAGATCCTCCCTTACCCCTTATAACCAAGGGCAGGGAAGGCCTCAGGCAATCTTCAGATAATGGAGGATGCCCTTATGTTTCCTTTTTCCCTTAAGCACCTTCTCTCATAAAAATCCTCTCCTGAGACAAAACAATTTGAGCTGGAGCTAACTCAACCTACAGGTTTAAACAGTCTGTGCTTCTAAGGACTATCTTACCATCCTTTCCATTTTGGTTTCCAAATTCACTGTTTATATATGCTCCTGTAACTAAATGAACAAAGATTTCAGAAGATCTGAAACATTAATTTCCAGCAGCACTAATCCTCATCTTTGTCCACTTGTGAGATCAATTCCTTCAACCCACCAGTTTGTGGAATAAACAAAGAACAAGGACCTGCTTCCATACAGAGACTCCTACCTGATCACTGCAAGCTTGCTGAAACAAGGCTGCAGCTGTTTTATTCCAAAGTCATTGATGTTGTTGTTGTCCAAATCCAGAGCCAGGCGCTTTTGGAAGTGGTGCACAACAAAGGAGATGGCGCTGCAGTCGGCAGAGCAGGCGTTGCAGTAGGCCAGCTTGATGTAGTTGGCGTGCATGCGGCGGGCTGCCATCCTCCCCACCTTCTCACTCTGTGTCTCATACAGGCACCTCAGCATCCACACAAAGTTGGGCTGCACCTGCACCTGGTTGTAGCTTTTAAGCCTGGACCGAGTGTAGCCTTTCAGATGGGATTTCATGCTCTGCCCAAGGTATGTGATGAGTGTTTTTCTCTTCCTCTTAATGACCGCAGGTGAAACTAAATGTCTGAAGAGCTTCTGCTTGGATCCGGAAAGTAGGCCACAAAGAAACATGTTGGTAAAATTAAAGTGTTCTTTATTTTGGAAAGGATCCTCCCCTGCTAGTTGTTTCTTCAGCCAGGGGATACGAAGGCAAGTAGGCTGGGCAGTCTCCATGGAAGAACATTCATTGAAAAACTCAAGTAACTCCTTGGTACCCACCTTCTCCTCCATAACCAAGAACAAAGCTGTGAAAAAGGACTGAAGGGTTAAGTGCAAGAACTCATAAGTGGCCTGACTGTCACAGCCACTGTAACCTTTAACTGTCCTGAGAAAGCCCAATTGCAAATCTTCTTCAGAGATGTTTGCTGATGAGACTTCCTCCTGCTCAAAGATAAAGGAAGAGTTCTCCATCCCTTCGTATGCCATTTTACCCAAAGCTAGAAGACTTTCCTTTCTTGTTCTGAACATCTCTGCTTGACTCCTGATATTGTTCTTCAGCAAACTTGTTTTCACAGATCGGTTCAGGTGGACTTCAATCATGAGCAGAAATACATCTGTTAACGTAACTGAACTGTCTGGAAGCTCGTGGCTGTCAAACATGGAGTGGAAGTGCTCAAAGCATTTGAAGATAATCCAGCAAAACAAAGGTACTGAACACAAACTGCAGAGATTTGGGTTAGCTTCCAGCTGGTTTGATACCAGTGCTCGTTGCCGCTCATCTTTGAAAAACATAGCTGTGTATTCCTTCAGGTTATTCCTGGAGAAACCGCGGAGCAACACCTTCTTCCTAATGATGTTTTTTTGGATCTCAGTTCCTGTCCTGGCAGTAAGAATTTTCTTGGATCCCTTAAGAAGCTTTCCTCTGAGAAGGCTTACAAGCAGCGCCAGGGGGTGGATGGGTTCACTGGGTGAGCATATCTCAGGTACGCTGCTGAGATCAAAGTTGGAATAGATCTCATCAAAGCCATCAAAAGTGAAAAGAACTGTATGAGGGAACTGCAAGATGTAATGGAACACTTCTGTGGGGTCCTGGTCTGGGTAGCAATTATACTTGAAGAGCAGATCTTTCAAACATATGACTTCATCTTCCTTGAAGCAGCTAAACATCCTACACCGAAAACGGAAGAAAAACTTGGCCCCTATGTCCAATTCCTTTCTGGCCCAAAGGCTTTGTATCCTTTGCAGCAAGATGGATTTTCCAATTCCTGCATCACCGTAGACATAAATAGTCTCTCCATCTTCATTAATTAGCCCAGTTGCATCATCAAAAAGGGCTTCTAATGGACCCACCTGGCCAAGACTCTCATTGGTAAAACTGACCAGCTCCATAATACTGTTGGAGTAGATTTCTTCAAGGACCATCTCCTCCTTCTGAGCGTACAACATAACAAACTTGGAGTCCCGTCCCAGCTCATGTCTGAGTTTCTGGCAATACCTGCTAACTAAAGAGACAGTGAATTATTGTTAAAGAGACTATTATTTAAAAACCTATGTATACAATGACCCACCTCTTTGGGAACTCATGGGGTAATAAACAAAAGTAAAGCTAATGTGAAAAGGGTTCTTTGGCAGATTAATTCTATTTGTGCTGCCATCATCACTCACTTGGGAAATTCAGGTGCTAAAGAAAGTGAGCCACCACTTCCTGAAAGCCAGTACTGCACTGGTTTAAGGGGCTGCTATCCTTCAGCTGAGACTCAAAGCCAAGCCCCTGACCCTTTGTTAAAGGCTGTTTAACTCTCTGCAAAGGCTTGTTGGAGTTGTTGGTCACTGATGTCACTGTACTTATATTCTACCTGCAGTTGTATCAGGTAGGTGGTTATTCTTTCCTAACTTCTTTAGTCATTTATATTATTGGAAATAGAAGCCATGCATTTTAGAAAGCAAATACCAGGCACCTGAAAAGACTTGTTTAAGATGACAAAAAGAAAGAGAATCTCAGTTCTTGTGCAACATTGGCTTGTGTTTTTCAACAGAAACTTCATTTCAGATGGGGACAAAGTAATTTTTATATTTATGTAGTATGAAAAAAACACTCCAGAGGAAATAATTTCTGAAATACTTAAACTCTGATTTTTAGTGTTGCTAAAAATCATCATTTAGGATGACAGAATAATTCTGGTTGGAAGGGACTTCAGAAGGTCTAGTCCTACTTCCTGCTGAGAATGGGATCATTTCTGACACCAGATGAGGTTACCCAGGGCTTTGTCTAGTTGGATCCTGAAAACCCCTAGGCATGGAGACTGCACAGCCTCCCTGGGCAACCTGCCTCACTTCTCGACTGTTCTCATGAAATACTGGCTAGTCCATGGCCAAAACATCACAGTGTTGCTAATAAATTGTAGTAGAGGTCTACAAAGTACTACAGCTGGCACAAGGTGATTCTGCCAATGTGTTACATACCCACAAATGCAGAAAGAGCCTGAGTGTAACAGAACAGGATGTAATTTATCAACATCACCCTTATGTTATACAGTGTGCCTTTTAATATGGCTACCACTGCTAGCAAGCACACAGTTATTTTTCCTGTCTGTGCCTGCCTCAACTCTTACTGTCCTGTCACTTGTCTGGAGCTGCCTACATAGCAGTGCAGTTCTAAGGGAAGGGAGAGAGATGCATGACCTTACCTGGATCTGTATTTACCACAGGTTTACTACAAATATTCTCTGAAGGCTCATAACCTATTTCCTCCAGCCAAGGCTGAAGTTCATAGTAAGCATCGGTGACTCTCTGCAGGACAAAGACGAAATATTCCGAAACTTCTTCTCCCTTGCTTTGAACCAAGTCTAGAATTTTGCGAACCTGAAGAAACACCACAGGAAAGATCATTGATACACGGCATTTTATCACAGTAATACTTGTCAGCTGCTTTAGGATCTTTTCTGGGCTGGAGCAGGGGTCCAAAATCAATACTGGTGCTTCAAAAAGGTGAAATCAAAATCTAGCTCTGAATTGGAACCATCACAAAACTAAACTGACATTTGTGTTTGAATGCTGTGAGACAGTTGGTTCTGCAAGTTAAGGCCTGAACTTGTAACTCAATCACACTAATCAGAAACAAAATGGATAAATACCACTCCTCAAGAGGGAACCCAAAGGATTTACTCAGCTTGGCTAGATAGTGTATTTTAAATCCTGTGCTGTTTAAAATTAAAATAGAGGTGGTTCCTCAGTGCCCTAAATTCACCCTCACTCCAGCCACATTTGGATTTACCTCAGGATCCAGCTAGGTCTAGAGCAGGGTAGGCTGAATCCCTCCCTGGATCTTGACACTGAGCCAAAACCCTGTAACTTTTCCTTCCAACACAACAACTCAATTCTCCAGGCTCTCCCTGTACAATGGCCCCACTGCCTGCAGTTACTACCAAAACTAATGGCTACCAGGCAGTGGCTGGAGCAGTTCAGCACAAAGTGTCACCTCCATGGGCCAGGCAGAGGGTGATCTCTGTGCACCAGTACAAGGCAGTCCTAGGACAAAACCCTCTGCAAGACAGAGCAGTCATCTGGTGGCACGTTTTGAATGTCAGGATCCCCTTGCTAAAAATGAATGAAGAATGCAGTTCTAAACCAGACAAAGGGTTTCCAGAGACTGTGGTCTCTTGTAAGCTTAAATCAGGGTGATGTACATGCAGCACAGCAAACACATGGAGCTTTTTCTGACAATTTGTATGCTCTGAAAAGCAATTTTATGCCTTCCAGAGAAGCTCCCACAGAGTCCACTTCACTTAGGCTACTGTGGCCTGCTCTCTGTCTCTGCCTAGACTCCTGATGCATGGCCTCCCCCTCAGCTTTGGTACAACCATGCATATTATGCTGAACAATAAGAAATTGAGATAATCATACAGTGTGCATTTATTCAGCTTTGACCCTACACACAGTGTGAGCACTGTGTTGCCATTTCAATATGCCAGCAAGAATGATTATTTTATGAAAATCTGCACTGTTGGTGAAGTCCAAGGTCTTTGAATTTTTTATGGTTTGCCTGCCCCTAACTGTGACAGGGTTCTGAAGATGCCTGATTGTTTCCTACATCAACCAATCTCCTCAGCCATTTCAACTTATGATGCAAAGATCAACTGTGTACACAGTAATTTTCTCCTAACGAAAGGAAATAATTTTTGCTACTGACATCCAAAGATGAATTAAAACCCCAAATATGCCAGGATACATCAATTTTCCCTAGAAACATTTACAGCCTACATATGTCTTTAAAGAGAAAGGAAGGTGTTCATACAGACAACAAACAATCATTAACTTCTAAAACAACATTTCATTTCTGTCTCTCCTAACGCAGGATGATCTGTCCCACAGCATCCTAAAGCAGATTTTCCTTGCTATCCCCTAACAACCATTCGGCCATCTCTTTAGCAGAGGACAAAGCTGCAGCTGGGAGGGACAGAACAGCAATTATCACCCTGCTAAGTTCTCACAGCTGCCAATGAGCATAACCAGCAGTGCCAGCCCTGCTGGAAAGGGACATGCTGGAGACACTCATCCAGGAAGAATGGGGTGGGAAAACTCCAAAATAACAAAGATTAGAAAATGTATTAGAAAATGTAAAACTGTCAGATAAACCCTTAAAATCTAGTGATAAACTGCAAGTCACCAAAAGCTTCACTGGCCAGAGAAGAAAAAAAATTATACCTTATCTGCTTGAGTGGGAAACTGGACAACAATCTCTGCATCTTCAGTGGAGAAGTAGTCGTTCTTAATCAAGTTATCAATCAAACACTGCGTGTTTCGGATCCTGCTGACCAGAAGCTCTCGGTGAACCTTCAGCAAAGCAATGAAAGACTGAGGGCTTGCTCCTGGAGGTTTTTTCACAGAAATGTCCACATTAGCACAAAGTTGGCCTTCCATAGTTGAGATACCAAGAAGCTGTTCCACCAAGCCTCATCTTCGAAAAACTGTCCGTTTGTAGTGACAGGTCAGCTTGGATTTAACTTCAGGCAAACAAGAAATCTGTCCTTCATATCACCGAGACTGCAAAAAAGTAATTGTACAGAATCTCAGTTTAAACTTTATTCTATGCAGATACATCCTTCAATCAGATATCACAGAATACTCCCAAGCTCTGTGTAGTGTCATGGCCAACTTTTTAATAACATTTCTTCCTTGGGTACTTCCATTTATTTGTTCAGGTTTTGAAAAATAAAATATATTCAACGGTCTCCCTCCTGTACCAGTATTTTACTCTAGCTTGCCTTGAACACCACCACTGGCATCTGCTTTATTAACTGCCTGTTCCTAGTGCATAATTTAATATTTTTTATTAGCTTTTCATGTTTCAGTAGAAAAAGCAGGGCATCTGTCCAAACATAATCTGGACAACGAAATAAATGGAATAAAATTATACCTCACAGCAATTAATTTTGTAGGGGGAATTAATTTATAGTAGCAATTCACTCTACTTTTTCATTGTTAAAACAAGAGACTGTGTAAGTGCTGCAAATATAGTACCTGCTCCTGAAAGCTCCTGAACTCTCAGGCAGTTTTAGTTAAACTAAGGAAAATAGTTTAGCTTCAGGACACAAGGTTCACCAACACCAGGAGGGATGTTATGTTGAAACCATACTCTTTAGCATGAATGCTCTCTCCTTGTCTGCAAATTATATACACAGTCTATGCCCTTGTTCTCTAGACCACCTCTTGGGAGCTCTTTTTAGGTGTCCATTTATTCCTATTTTTCTCCACAAGGCATAAAGCAAGAGGAGTCAGGATCAGACTGCTCTCTACTGCAAGGCTTCTTGTAATTGTAGTTAATGTCCCTACCATATAGTAGGCCTGAAGTTATATGGTAATTACAATTCAAAGGTAAGTTCATTTAGGTACTATTTAGGTACAAACTTGCACATATGATTTCCTGTGCAGGAAGCTAATTTTTTGCCAAGATCACAACTGAATCACCTCCACACAAACAATGAGAACCTGCATGATCAACACAAACGACTGACAGCCCCCAGTAACAGTTAAAACATACTGTTGTTTCAGCAGATCAAGGGGTATCTGGAAGAATGTTCTTAGATTCTGATTACAGTTATATTAACAAAACCAAAAGTCAAAACCCCTCAACAATTCTGTAAATGTGCCAACTCTGCCACTACAAAATTCTCACAATCTCCCAAGACATTTGCAATGAAGGGGAACTTTTTCAAATGCTCCCCAGCACTCCCCTGTCAAGCTATAACTGAGCCCTGCCAGCTCACAGATTATTCTGAGTGACCTACTACTGGAACAATCACACTTCTACGGGTTTTCTTTATCAGAAGATGATGTCTGCAGCAGTGAAGCTTCTCCTGCTGGATGCTGGAGAAAGACACAGCTTTATGCTACTGCATTTTAGTGATACTAACTATCTACACTCAAACCAGCAGGGCAAACCAGCTTAGCTCCTCGGATTTCCCAAAAGGTCCAAACTTACGGTTGCTGGCCTGCATGGATGCAGATAACTGCATTAAGAGTTGGGCTCTCCAAGGGCTGAGATCTGGCAAATCCCCAGCATAACTGTTCTGGGTCACAGCCAACTCCCAAAATGGCAAAACTGTTTGAAACAAACTGAATGTAACCAAGTGATCTGACTTTCTTACCACACCAGTAAGTGACTGCATCTACTCAGACAAATCAACTTTTCATTACCCAATTCAGATGACCCACCCGAGGAAGTGGCTGATTTCTGAGTCACTCAGCTTCCCAGAAGCCACACTGGCACATCTCTTTGTTCAAGAAAGCTCATTCCATAAATGAAGACCAAGTGTGCTGAAAATATAATTTAGTCTTATACTTTTGCAGGCTTTAGTTAAATAGATAGCATAATCTTAAAACATGCAATAAAAATATTAACCCTATTCTTTCAAGCTACTGCATCCACCAAACATTCTCTGTTTGCTTTGTCTATTCTAGGACCACATTTTTCTAATGCATTTTATTTCTTTGTACTTTGTAAAAAGAACTGAGACAAATACTCAGAAAACCATAAGAAGGAACCAACATGCTGCCAAGTGTACATACCATATAGAAGTATTTTCTTCACTATTTCAGTTCTATCTACAAAGAGCAGAAGAAAAAAAAGAAGAAATACAGCAGCAAGACAGAACATGAAAAATATGGAATGACCAGGAGGTTTCAAAGATGTCTGCCCTGCATCTGACTACATCCAAATCAGTATAAATCATGGTTGCTACTGGAAGGGGTGTGCACACAAATGCTGCAGGACAGAGCACGTTCTCTTCCACACGGGGTGATCTGCAGGAGAATGGAGAAACAAGAAACCAAGAAAAAAGGAATATAAAGTGAGGCTAAACATCAGGGAGAAAAGGAGAAAGAACAAAAATGCCAAGCAGTGGAAGTCAGGACTGGCAATGTGAATTCTGTGCATGATGATGTAGTCAGTGAAATTTTCAATGAAAATATTAAATTTCATGCAAAACCCCACACCAGCCAGTACTGGAGGTACTTAGTAGTTTTCATCAGTCCTTTTAAATAAGAAAAAATGTAAATTTCCACCATCTACAGACTAAGAAAATCCATGCCAGACAAAGAGCTGAACACTTTAAATGGTGCTGGAACAGAAAGACTACCTACTACCTGTATTCATAGCCAAGTGTATCAGCTGTATGAAGAAATTTGACATATATTGAAACACGATTCTGTTTCACTCAAGCTTTTCTTTGTGTTGTTGGGAATTTTTTTGCTGTTGGTTTTGTTGTTTTGGGTTTTTTTTGGGGGGGGGTGTGTTTTTAAAAACATGAGGCCAGTGTGTGACAACATGAGGTTTCTAGCTTATCTGCAAACCCATCACCTCTCTTTCTGGAAAGAGTCCCAGCTTCCACAGTGCTCCAATAATTTTTTCAGTGAGGGAACACAAGGTTACTATGTCTCTTTAGAAAAGATCTGTCAGTTTTACAATGCTATGTTACACATCTGGTATGTTTAAAGGTAAATGCTTATGCAGCTTATAAACAGGCATTGAAAGCACTTCCTTTCTAGAGTGCATACAGTGTTCTTCACCTTATCTGGAGCCCTGCAGATGCTGGATTCAATTCCAGTGCAATTCGTGTGACTGATGTTGCATCAGCCACGAGGATGCTGTTAGAAAAGACTGAGACATACATTGATGTGAGACACCTCAGTGTACTGCCTTCCATTTCTGAAAGGGCTAAAATGAATAAAATCATTTTTCTGAAGGACGTCTTAAGGCTCTTACAAGTTACGGTCAAAACAGATCACCTGTTCTAACAGCATCAGCTTGTGAACACATCTATTTGGAGAAATGAGCAAGAAAAAGGGAAAAATCTGCAAGCTTGACAGAGTAGCTGACCTGAGGAGGAATGGAAACAGATAAGACAGATGATACCTGAGTGAAGCAGGAGTCTGGTATGGGGAGACAAACAGGGAGAAACACTCGTGGGGAAAAGTTTCCTATCTGGGAACACAATGGACTTATTGTTCCTAAGAGGAAAAATAAAAAAAAAAAACAAAACAATTACTTACTGAAGAAGCTGCCAATGATGGAGAGGAAATGCAATTAGCCATTTTCAGGACAGCAAAGCCCATCAGGTGAAGCAGGCAAGAAACTGACTAGAAGGAATTGAAAAGAACCCGAGAGCAGAATACTTACCCACTTACCCACCAAGAAGAAAGGTAAGACAGGGTCTTGACCAAATGAAATGTTGATGGGGATTGAAGCGATATGAGAAGCAGCAGCAAGTGTGGCAATCATAAACCTGTGCAACTGAGAATAAAAAGAGGAAGCAAGATGGGGATCAGGCCAGGAATAAGGAGGGAAATGAAAAAGGGAAATGAAATTTGTCATAGTAAGAGGTACAGTAAAAGCATCAGTACTTCCAGCAAGGTTTTGTACAACCCATGTCAATAAGCTCCAGTGGCGCCGATGTCTTCTGCATGAAGGCACTGGCACTTTTATCTCGTGATTCCTCTGAGCTCCCTCTACTCTCAGCATTGTGCAAGCATATATACATTTCTACTTTTCCTGGCCTTGCCATCCTCACATCCTCTTTTTACTAAAGTCTCCTAGCTCTTTCTTCTAGCAAAACTGTCTGTTCCACTCCCAGTGCTGCAAGACCCCTGGCAGCAAAGAATGTGCTGGTTTATTGCAACAAAGTCTTGTCAAAGGTAAATGCTGTATATAAAGGGGCTAAAGAATCTTAGAGAAAAGCTAAAAAACATTTCAACTTTTGGGTCGGCTAGGGAGTTGAGTCCCTTATTGAGCTGACTGCTCCCAAGGGGACTGTGTAGGATGATACAACAAAGGCAATACAAGGAGCAACTTAATTAACAGCTGTCCCTCAAAGCAACTGATTTGAGACCGATCTAGAGTATTTCTGAAGAGCTGAAACCTCAGTCAATACTACTTCTTCTGCAGTCTTGCATAAGTTCTTCTGACAAAAACTGTTCCTCTAAATTGCCTGTGAAATCAAGTCCTGTGCTACTTACCTAGTTACCTGCAGCCAGTAGCTAAAATATGTTCAGGATTTACACAGCACCTAGTATCCAACTCTGGCAGGAAAACAGTGAAGCACACAAACCTGAGTGCCAACCCAGGGTTAGTGGAGTCCCCACTAGTACAGCATTCTGTCTCGTAGCATTCAAAACACAATCAATCTTCCAGAGGTGGCTGTATGAAAGTAATGCTCCGTTTCACATGAAATGGAGCCCTATGACCTTTATGTCTCCAAGTCAGATTTGTTTCCTGGGAAAAGGTATTTTACAGCGCCAGTTACTCACTACAGAGTCATTACAGCAAGAGGAGAACTGGAAATTTTGCTATGCTTGGTAATCTGGACTCTGTCAGGCCAGCATAAATTCAGCTTTTTTGCTATCATTGGGAGAGACAGAAAAGGGACTGATTTTCCACATCTTATGTCATGCATGCAACAGCAGTCAGTCTTTGACTATAATTAGTGAATAAAACACCCATTTCCACACAACAGCTCTCACATTTAAAAGAACTTCAGCTATTTTACTTAGATCAAGAACAGTAAAAACATGCAGAGATCAGAGGCAAATGGGCACATATGCTACAGAATAAGTCTGCATGTTTGATGAGAAGCAATGCAATGTATTCCCAAAGGTATTAAAAATAGCCTTTTATTATTATAGCAAAAATGGTGCATTGGTAGAGCTTGTACAGAGCCCCTGTGCAGATCTTCAATTATTCTGTTTGTGTGAATCAAAGCATACTCATCACACCCCACTTCACAATCTCTAACTATCATAACTGATGCTACATATGTCAATAAATTCCCAGGGAGCCATATGTTAACATCATGTTCCTGTAAATCCATTACAACTCATGTGCTCTTGCATAGCTCTGGGGTCACAGAGATCAACATCTTTCAGTAGTTCTTCTTCCCTCCTCCCCCCTCACTCATCTTATGACTCCATCATAAGCTTTTGTAAGCATCCCTAGTTATCTGAAGAGCAACAGATGTAAAAGAACACAGAAGAAATTATTTCTGCCTCCATCTGGTAAAATGACAAGTTTTTCTTTAAAAGGCACAGGCTTTGATAGAAATACTCACATCCCTCACAGGTTTTGTTCTTACATATCTTAACAGATTCTTTTGTATAGAAAGAGAACCTTATATATAGTGCTTGGATGCATTAAGAAGCCTCTGTCAGGAAGACTTGATATGGCTTCCTTGTAACTCCTTCCCAGGAGGAAAAGATCAAGAAATAATAAGGAGCCACTACTAGAAAGCAATGAAACTTTCTCCAAGCAGAGAAATCTTGGGGATTTTTTTTTTTTTTAAGACAGAGGAGGAGCGGGCAATTTACTGCTGCCTATAAACACGGAACTGCTTTTCTACTGTCATTTACTATCTTCACATTCAACCAGCAGTGAATCCTACACGGAAAGTTGCAGCTGATGGAATCACGGTCACGGGGCACCATCCTGCCCTACGAACCACTCCCGCCCCCTTCTCTTCCAGCTTCTTTCGCCTTCGGTGAGCCAAGCAGCGGGGCCTAAGCGAGCGCCGCCTGAGTCGGCCCATGGATTCGGATCTCTGGCTTTCGGGAAAGCAAATGGCTCACTGTACACCCCGCGGTGGGCGCCAGGGCAGCGGGGGAGCGGTGCCTTCCTCCTCCTCCGTCCCTGGGAGCTCGCCACCCTTCCCCAACAGCCCTCAGGACCAGCACATCCTCGCCAGCACCTGGAACACCGTTTACGCCGGGCAGCGCTGCTGTGTTCCGTACGAAGGCGCTGTCCCCACGCCCGTCCCCGCTCCCCGTCAGACAGCGCCAGCCGCCGCCTCCCCCGGGCGGGAGGGAGCTCCTGAGGGAACACGAAGGAGCCCTCAAGTTTCCAGCTCGGGAGCGGCGCAGCCCTTCCCCTCCCACCTTGCGAGCCTTTCAGGCGGTACCACAGAAACTTTGCTTTACGGAAAGCAGACACTCGAACTCACAGCCGCCAGCCCTCTCCCCTGGCAGCCCGCCTGCTCCCCGGCCCTTCCCCGGCACTCACCGCGGCGGCGAAGGGACGGAGGCCAGGGGAGGAGCCCACGGGCGCTTCCCTCACCCCTCCCGCCCCACACACGGCCTCTCCTCCCCAGCGGGAAGCGGCTCCTCCCCGCGCAGGAATGGCCGAAGGCTTCTCCTTCATCAGCATCGCATCCCCCTCCGCACCCACCCCTCCTCCCCCGACAGCTACCGGGAGTCCTTCGGTAGCGACTATTTCCCTCAGCCAAACTCCCCAGCAAGGACACTGCCGAGACACTGGTGCTGTTTTCTTCACCCATTTAAAGGTTGAAAAGCCCAAAGGCGCAAGGTAAGGGTAAGGCAAAAAAGGCAAAAGAAGTGGTGCTGATGCAGAGGAATGTTTCATGCATAGTTTTGCGCTCCCTATATTAACAAACGCAGACAGCTAGTGGAGGCTTCAGCTGCATTCCCACACCACCAGTTTTCATTTACATAAGCAACGCAGTCTGCACAGGGAAGTCGTGGAGTCTTCCTCTCCAGAGACATTCCAAACCCACCTGGACGTGTTCCTGTGTCACCGGCTCGAGGTGAGCCGGCCTTGGCAGGGTGTTGGACTGGAAGATCTCCAGAGGTCCCTTCCAACCTTAACAATCTGCGATTCTGTGATATTCTTGAGGGGTGCACACTGAACAGGCATGGCAGAGGTTTGGGAATCACAATTTTATTTACTCAAACTAGACAGTGCTAATACAGAAAATACCATGTTTTACAGCAGTCACCATGCCCAGCTCTGGAAACGGGCATATTACATCAGCACAGCAGCTACACATATCTGGCAGAAGTTTATAGAAAATATTGTATACAGAGAAGACATGGTCAGTCTGTTATTTTATTATTTGTTTATCTAAGCTGTCACACAGTGACATCAATTATATCTTACAACTCTCTGTACATCAAGAGAAAAAAAAATACACTGTAGAGAAAGAAGATAAGCCAAATCTCAGTGATTTGACATCTTCCAGGTTGTCAACTTTTCTCATCTCCCACAGACTAACTGCAGGGGTTGCAAAGTACCATGAAAATAAACACTCTGTATGTTATAAAAGCTTCCAGTTTCGCATTGGATTGTCAAAGCTGTGAGGAGAAAAAACCCCAAAAAATTACAAGAGGCCAAATCTCTTAATTTAGTCTCTTAATTAACAGACAAACAAAACTACAGAATAAATGTGCTAAGGTTCAAAGGAGACTCTGATTTCACTGGACCAATGCCTAGATAGGCAAACAAGCCAGCCAAAAAGGCAATTAGAAAAAAACTCTTGGAAATATCAGACTAAAATGAATTCTTTAAAAATCTCTTGGTTGTAGCTAACCAGTTTACCTATAACAACCACTAGACATTGAAAGGAGGAAGCTATGATGGTTTGAATGAGATGCTTTGCTGAATGTTGTCTTCAGGCCTAGGCTTTTGGACTTATGCTTTAAAACATGGAAGGAGTTAAAAAAATGCTACTTTTCTTTTTTTCTTAACTATAAAACAGAAACACCATAGCATTCAGATAGGTTGGCCTTTAAACCATTAAGGGAAGTAGCAGAGAAAAAGGTTTAGCCTTAAGAGTTTTGAGTTTACTTTGCATCTAACAAATGTAGTCATGTATACATAAAACTTTTACAAACAGATGTCCTGATCCTGCAGCCTTTACTCCTCAGAAGGCAACAGGTGCCAAAACTCATGAAAATGGCCTTTTTCTTTTAAAAAAGTCAGTAAACTGGACATGAAGCATAAATTTGCATGCAGCACTGTGTGACAATTAATGAAAGATAATTTCTAAATCTGCACTACTTGCAGCATGTACTTCAGCATGTACTCAAGCTATACATACAAAAAGAAGTTACCAATGTCAGTGTGTCTTCAGACTGGAACTTATGTCTAATGGTTTACTGTAGATGCACAGCAAACTCATCTTTTCTTGATAAAGAAACTGCTGATCAGCACAGTGAGGAGAGGTATCTAAATCAAGGTGAATGGCCAAGCAAATGCAGAGGTAGTCTATGCAGAATTTATTTTCTCTGCTTTAATAGCAGCTTCAATCTCTTCCATGATTGGCACCGGGCCTGCATAGTTATTAGTTTCAATAGCTTCTAATTTCTCCTGATAATCAGTTGGCAAGCCATTCTGTTTTGCACCCATGCAGATAACCTATAATTAAAAGGAAAAAAAAAATAAAGCTTTCAGTAATAGAAAGGACAGACTCCTCCAAACAATCACTTGAGTAGGAAGAACCATTTAAGCTACCCAGAGAAATTATCTCCAATAGTGCTATTTGTACCTAAGGATAGCCAAAGGCTTCTGGGAGACCACTGAAGACCAGAACAGCGTGAACAAAAATACTCTGAAAAGGCTTTTAACTACCCCTGAGATTCTGATGTGTTACTGAAGTGCACAAGACTCTTTAATTAAGCTGTTATTCAGTTATTCTGTTCTTTCTTTCAGACAGGATGCTAAATTCAATAATGTATGCAGCTTCTCACTCAGGTGTGACACTAAAGTTGGCTAAAGATTTAAAAGGTAGTTATTTTTAAAACTAAGCTGTCCAAAGGACAATGAGTACATAGATAGGGTACAGGAATAGCAGAAGCAGACACTTAACTCAGTGAAAAAACACAGATTCCTGTTTGTTACAGCAGCTTTCCTTCCATATATAAAATAAACTGAAGTATTGGTGCAGAAGAAAAGATGCAAGAGTAAGAGGAAAAGAGGAAGTTGCAGGAACACAGCTTGAAGGAGACACCAGCAAGCCTGCATATAGAAATGAAAATTCCAAATATGCTTTCATGCATTTAACAGCATGCATTTCAAGGATGAGGTGTTTAGAAAGAATGATTTTTGCCACAAAAAGTATGTAACAGTAGATGGATGTAGTTCAATCACTGTGTATAGATGCAGTCATCTTTTAAGTTTTTAGCTCTCCTGCCTGGTCAACTTAGACAAACAAACAAACAAAAAACCCAAATAAACAACAACAACAACAACAACAACAAAAGTTGGGGGCAGAGGAGAAGAACAGAACTAACAACTGCTCCTGACAGGACCAGGAGGGAATGATAAAGCTGCCAGTAGTAGAGGTCTGCACTTACAGCATACCAATGAGAGCTGACACACAGCAGCAGACTATGTACTGACTCCCTGAAAAGCCCTAAAGATCTGCCTTGCCACGAGGTGGGTTGGCAGGGAAGAGGTTTGTGGAAAAGCAGAGCCTGCTTTCTCAGCAAGCCTTCTCTTCAGCAGTCCCACAGCAGCTGGCCTTAGCTGTCTTCCTGGAAGTCAATTCACAGGAGTAAGTTCCTCAGTTTGGAGAAGGTGGCACACCTGGGATTTAACAGACTCACTCCAGGTTTCTTTACTTCAGGTAGGAAAAGCCTACCTGCAGTGATATCTGTGTAGATGCACTAAAGCTGCACACTCAAGACACACAGCCAAACCACCCCAGCCTGGGCCTGCACAGATCTCACAGGCTAAGCAGGTCAGGCCTGTCGTGTGAGTGGATGATGACTCTACAGAGTCAGCATTGCAGAGCAGTGTTGAAACACTTCTGCCTCACCAGCCATCGAGGGGGAACCCTGCAGTGCTGCTGGAGTCTTGTCATGTGCAGGTGATGTGTCTGGTAAAAGGATACAGGTGCACTCCTCTATTAAGTGATAGCAAGTACTTCCCAAGATAGTAAGGATAATCCATGTCCTGGAAACTACAAGCCAGGTGTTGTATTTTCCCCCCAGAAGCTTCCCTCTGTCCTTTGAGTGGAGTACATTAATTTTTCAAACAGAATTGCCACATATATGTGGGCAACACCCTCTAGAAATCCTTGTGCCAATCATAGCTAATTCACTAGTTAAATAGGAGCTTCCTTTAATGTACGACTAAACCAAAAAGCCCAAACTGATTTAATAGGCCTGTAAGAGCTAGCAATCTCCTGTGAGCAGCATTACAGCAGTACTTTGCACAAGAAGTGTTATACCTTTACAGTAGTCATGCCTTCCATCCACTCTAATTAAAGTACTTATTAAATACCACAGAAGTACTGCATTATAAACTTCTGTACACTCTTCCAAAATCAAAGTGATGTAACACCTACCTTTTTATACTGTGGAGAAGGGGGACCAGAGACATAGTCCTTCATCTGGTAGCTTCGACAGGTCAGTACCTTTCCTGCTTGAGTGTGGACATTAACTTCTATTGGGACATAAATGCCATCCTCAACTCCCTCTTGCCTGTAAAAGACATATATTCCTTTCATGTCAATAAAACAATCCATCTTTCAAACCAACCATGCAATTAAACATGTGGACTTACTATAACAGAATTCAAGGCAAGACACTGGTCTGTGCTTTAACATACTTAAACAAATAAAGCAAAACATATTTCAGTCTTTTTTGTGCAAACTTGTTTCATACAACAAATACATTTCTAGAGAAGCAGCAGCATTTACTTTTATCATTTCAGCTCTAAGAAATGTTGATTTCTGACTAACCTGTAAAGTCAAAATGAGAATATACCTAAACTAATTACTGTGGAAGACAGGTAGTCTGAAAGAGAAACACAAGCAAGATTACCAGAATTAATGCGCCAGACACGTGTTTCTTAACTGGCACTCAGATAAAAAAACAATTGCAAAGTTTTATCTTGCCCATTGTGTTACATTTTAATAAGGGGAAACTTGCACAACTTGTGCAATGCACTTTCCAAAGAATAATCCAAGACACCTTTTACCTTTCACAAGGCATGAACATCAGTAATGAGCTAGGCTGGGGCAAAAAAAAATGTTTTGGGTTTTTTTTTTATTAGCAAAACCATGCTTCAAAAAACAAAACCTCAAAACCTCGGCTACTTATTGTCCTCAACCCACTGGCATTTAGCCACCAACAAAAATCTGAGGAAACAGTAAGAAGTAAATGAGAAGCTTAAGCAATACAAGGGACTTCATAGCACAATTAACTTTAGATGTACTTTAGCTGCAAGTTATAACATGGTTTTAACCCTGCTTGTTCAATATAAATTTGACAAATCATCTTTTTTTTCAAAGACTTGCTGCCATTTCAAGTAATTAAATGTACATAATGTGGGCCATGTTAGGTGAGTAACTAGGTTAAGTGCAAGTACAGACTGGAAGCTAACTGCAGATTCAAGGCCAACAGACTACAAAATAAGTCATGTGGTTGTGTGAGAACAAGAAAACTGTTCAGTAACATCCATTGCTTGACTCTGAGGCAAAGTCATGATTTAATCTTTAACTTAAAGATTTGTCAAGTACAGAGGACAAAAAACCCCACAGAAGTGACTGTGAGACAAGGAAAAAAATTAATTTGAAGTCAAAGAGTTCTGCCATCCAAGCAAAAAGTTCCCCTCTCATACTTGTTTTCTATATATTGCATTGTTTTGTATTTCAGCTAATTACATGCACCCTCAATTACGCATTCTCTCCTCTGCTTCTGGGTAACAAAGCACAGACTACTTTACCCAGATTAGGAGGGGTTAAAAAAAAAAAGTGTGGTTTTTTTTTGATACATAGTAATTTCAGGAAATAATGTGGTGGAGAACCTACAAATATATCAGCTTGCATGCAGCTGATACATTTGTAGGATCCCAAGACCTTTAGGGAGCAGGAGCACCTGCAAACTCATTTGAGCAGGTTAGGAACGATTCTTAGAAGAGCTCTGTTGACTATGATTATAAAAGCCAAGAACACATCCCATTTCCAGTTCACCTCCATGGCATTAATGAGACAACTGGAAAAAAGTAATCTGTAGTGCTAATGTCCATGCTGCATATTTTGGTGCTGTTACAGTACTCAAGTCTCTAGTACCTTAGCAAGCATTGAAATTTATCCTGTCAAACAAATACCAGGGATCTGCAATCCTACGCTACGTCAACTGTAAACAATGTGAAAACACTTACGGAAACCAAAGTGCAAAATACTGTCTCCAAGGAGAGGAAACACAAAAGCACATGCTGTCAGACATGATCATCATACTTAGGAAGTTTATGCTTCAGGAAAGCATGGTAAATCAGGAGTTTTAAGTAAAGGTCAGCAGAAGGCTCAGGATGTTTAAGTGCTACTGTAAGCAAGAGCAGAGGAACTCAAGAGATCATAAAACAGGGACATGTGAAGCTGTCCCCAAGCACAAGCATGCCAACTAGATGCCCATGCCCTCTTGCTTGAGGCTAACACTCCCAGCCAGGACAAGAGTGCTCAGAATGGCCATTGCCATAATGGTACTAACAGAACCTGGTTTCTGTTGTATTTCAGGTTCACCATAGGCAACAAAAAGCACATTGCAACCAAGTTTCACCATCAGGGTTTTGAGGAGCTGTTTACACAGTGAAAGTGCTAAAGTACCAGAGGCAGAACAGTATTGAGGTAGCTGCTCCCTAGCATTGAGGTATTGAGGTATCCCTAGTATTGAGGTATCCTGCTCCCTAGCCCAGATTTCCACTGGAATTGTCAGTGATGAACTTGCTCTGAACAAACAATCCTTGTGTACCAGAAGCACCATGCTGTGCAGGCACATCTCAAAAGCTGCAACAAGCACATGACAGCAGGCAAAGTTTTGGAGATTGCATACTAAGTCCTGTCTTAGACCCTGCAAGAAGTCATGCTATTCTTTGCTTTGTTCAACCAGCCTGGTCAGCCTGGTCTTTTTGACTTCAGCCTGGGAGCAATTTGCTCAGGGTTCCTTGAATGTCTCTTAATTACCAGGTACATGTAGAACATTCTCCACCATGCACTGTAAAAGGGTAGTCAGGCTCTCCCATTCAAAGGCGGAAACTGTAACACCCCAGCTCCCTGCTTGGATGTTCCTCAAGCTCACAAAAGTTTACATCCTTAGAGGAGAAGACATGTTAAATAACTTCCTGAAAAGGTCCCTTTGCCTGTATTAAAAGATCTCTCTTCTGAAGTCTTGTCCTTATCCCTTCCTTTTCTGCTACAACTTGAGTCTACAGATGTATATGGACAGACATTGATGTCAGTCTCAAAGGAAATTCTCCCTAAAGTAATGGGAAAAACACCATAGGACAAATACAGATTTTAGAATCTTATAAGAGACAGGAAATTGGGAAGACAGCTTAAAAAAAAAAAAAAAAAGATCATGACTTATCAACTTCAAATCAAGGTCCACAGATTGTTAAAAAAAACTCCTAAAAGTAGGGGGTTTTTTTAGCTTTAAAACAAAGCTTTCTTAATCAGAAAATGTCAGAATCAGAAATAAGTGTCCGAAGTCAGTACACATACTATGAAATAGAATTCACATATTAAAATCAAAAGCATCTTCTTGATTCAACACCATAGCTTCCACACAGCTCTTTACCAAAAATCAACTCATTCTCAATTTCTCTCTAAAGTAGTAGAAGACAGCAAAAGTGAAGTCACCTACTTATCCAGTGAACTTAAATTGCAAGTGTTCATTTTCCACACTATTCCCCACACTTCGTCTCCAGGGCTCTGAGCAATGGTAGCTGTACCTCCATGCCAGACAGAACTTGTCCTGCCTTGATGATGGCCAAACTCAAGCTTAAAATCCTGCAAATGAAAGCAATGCAGAGAATCAATTTCCACTTAAAATAAGGGTTATTGACTATTCTTGACATGAAAGGAGCAGCCAAAGGACAGTAGCACATGTAGCCAGTTGGAGACATGGAAGGAAGAACAGACAGGTGCCACCTGGTGCCAAAACTTTTTCAGGATTTTGTGATAAGACTTAAATGCTACTATGCAGAATCCTGGAAAATAGTAAAGGTAAAGAAATCTACAAGATGGTGAGCTTTGGGTCCTATCTTCATGCCAATAGCCTTTGGGTCCTATCAAGACCACCCAATTATAAAATACCATCCTTTTCATTTTTACAATGTTTTGTGCCATCTCATCACTCATCTGGAATATTCTTGGGTATTTTTAAGTCAAGGCATATATCTCCTTCAGTGAGCTTATTCAGGTTTTTGCAAGTAGAAATATTCTTTTAGAAAACAAGTATCACTTTTTCTTACAAGCAACATCAAATATTAGTATATATGAAAAAGAGAATAATGGGTTATTGAATGCTATCAATGTAATTTCTCATCTGACTCAATTATCCTCTCCTACTTATTAGCCAATTTGTGGATCCTTCCCTAGAAGTACAGAAGGAAACACTCCCCTCCCTCCCAGTCCAAACCATCAAGCTTTAAGGAAGACTACCTCCTTAACATCAATAAAATAAAACTCAAACCCACGCAGCCCCACAAATTTGCATATTTCTTAGAAACATCCTCTTGAAGCTATGATTTTGCTTTGAAACATACATATGTACACACTAATACTCCTTCTGAGACACATCACTCTCTTGTAATATCCTAATAGATATAGGAAAAAAGTTGGAAAACAAATGAAACAGTTGGAGTCTCACACACAGAAAAAGAGTGCTCACATCAGAACACAAATCAATTTTTGTGTGTGTGCATAAGTGATAGCAGCCTGGCAAAGCCACACTTTTTACTCCATCAACAGTCATCTTCCTGCCCCATAAAATGTCCCCTATTTAACCAGAAAAAAGGTTTACTTAGATGCACCAAGTTATTTGCACAAAAGTCCAGTCAAGTCACAGACTGAAGTTTGGAGGGCAGTCCCAAAGAAATACCTTAATAGAATCAAGTACTCTCATCACAGTCTTAAAAAAAAAAGGGGGGGGGGGGGGAAACCCCACCAATTTTTAATTTATTCCTCCAGTTATATTTCCTTGGACCTGACCTCCACTGAATAGCTGCAAGGAGCTGTACAAAATCATCAGGCACCACCCAAAAACCAGCAGGAGAGATCGCACAGAAACAGCAGTTCACTCTGGTTCTGGAAGCAGGAAACTAAGTTACACCATGTGTGCAACTGCTTCAAGCACTGCTGCAAAGATGGGAAAAAACACAGTAGATACTTTTTTGGGTCAAGAGATCGGTCTCTGGTCCTTCTAAGTACCAGTGTAGCACCCTGTCTGTGCTTGTTATTAACAACCCATTAATTAACAGCTTTTGGCTGAAGACTAACAAAGCTTTAAAAAATAAAATTAGAGGGAAGTTTAGCAAAAGTTTAACTGAAATTTTTACCTTAGTTTAGAATCCAAAGCACTCTGGTTATGGGCTGTTTCTCCTTTTTTTAAGCCCAAGTAGCACTATCACAGGGCAATTAATAGGAATCAGCTCCAACCTTCCTGCAGTCCCTCACTCTCCAGCATCAGTGATTTTCCAGCTGGAAGCAAGGGAGTGAAGCCACCCGGTGTCGGCAGGGAACATAGCAATCGGTCAAAGGCCAGCTAGAGAAGGCAGCCAACCTGCAGTGGGTCAAGATGTGCTTACTGGCTAACCTGGAAATCGACCTGAGAGCTGGGAGAGCTGAAGAAGATTGCTTTTATTCAAACATAAGCACACACTACTAGAGCCTTTCTCCCTGCCTTCAAGGTCTGATCCTGCAAGGTTCTGGGCTCTCAGCACGTTCAGTGGAGGGGCAGCTGTAAGTTCCTCACACTTTACAGAAGCAGGTCTCAGCTGTCAGGTTGGCAGTCCTAAGAGACACCAAGTATCTGACTATGGTGAGTTCATTAATGACAAGTTTTTGTAATTTCTTCATACACTCTAACAGATCATTTCCTGCCAGTTACCCCAAAAGAACCTTCAAGTCATCTTTAAGTGGTATCAATTGATGCTCTGCTCCTCCAAGCATCCTTCCAGTTGCACAGATCTGTACATCAACAGCTTTAATGATGACAAGCATGTGTTTCCAAGCCTACACCAAAGCCAAGCTGATACAACAATATTTAATAACCCTGGCAGGGAGAGAATTGCCCTGTAGGGTGTATGAAGGTGCCAGCTGCAGATGCGCAGAGCTGGGTGACAGCTCCCATCTACCGATCACACAGTGCAGGGAGAGCTCCTCGCCTGGACCCGGGACACCTCCCACTAGACTGGTTTGCTCTAAGCCCCATCCAAGCTAGTCTTGGACATTACCAGGGATGGGGCATCCACAGCTTCTTTGGGCAACCTGTTCCAGTGCCTCACCGCCCTTACTGAAAAGAATTTCTTCCCGCTACGTCACATTTCAAAGTCCGTATTGTTTTACACACTGGGCCATGGGTCATGGCTGGCAGCCTGGAAGGTTAAGCCCTGTCAGATAACCCCGCAGCAGTGGGACTACCACACACATTCCTTCTGCTGTGGGCAGCCCCGGCCCTGGGTCAAAAAGCACAGGACAGCCAGGGTTGGAAGGGACCTCCCGAGATCACCTGTCCAATCCCTCCTGCCAAGACAGGGTCACCTCAAGCAGATGACACAGGAACGCGTCCAGGTGTGTTTGGAATGTCTCTGGAGAGGGATACTCCACAACCTCCCCAGGCAGCCTGTTCAGTGCTCTGCCTCCCTCTACGTAAAATAGTTACTCCTCATGCTGAGCTGAAACTTCCTCCGTTTTAGTTTACGTCCATGACTCCTTGTCCTGTCCCTAGGCAACATGGTACAGAACCTGGCACCATCGTCCTGACGAGGACCCCCCGCCTGATCCATGCTGGGGCCTCCGCCGTGCGAGGGACGGACGGGCTGCAGCACCGGCCCGCAGGCAGCCGCGGGGCCATGCGGCTCCTCGGCGACACTCGGGCTCCCCGCAGGCGTGTCGGGCTCCCCGCAGGCGTGTCGGGCTCCCCGCAGGCACGTCAGGCTCCCTCAGCCCCCCGCGGCCCCGCCAGCCGCCCCCTCACGCACCTGCAGGCGCGCCAGGGCGCAGAGCGCGGCCGAGGGGTTGCGCAGCAGCAGCCGCTCCCGCAGCAGGTTGCTGCCGTACGCGTAGTACAGGAACCAGCAGCCGACCTCGCCGCCCGGCTCCATCGGCCCGGAGCGGCCCGGTACGGCGTGAATCCGCCGCCGCTTTAACACCGCCCTCCCGCTCCGCCTTCCACGCTGCTTCCGTCGCCGCGCAGGAGCCGGCGCGGAGCGGGGCCGTGAGGCGGAGCGGGGCCGTGAGGCGGAGCAGCAGCAGCAGCAGCAGCGCCAGTGGAAAGCGGCAGGCGGGCTCCCGACAGTGGAGCAGTGACGTGAAAGGAGCGCTCCGCCCCTCCCTCCCTCCATCCATCCGTCCATCGATCCATCCATCCATCCATCCATCCATCCATCCATCCATCCATCCATCCATCCATCCAGGCGGGAGCGGGGAACGGCGCTGGGCACGAACCCCCGCGGCTCTCAGGGCTGCGGGGCACAAACCCAGCCGTGAGCTCGGGGGCTCAGTCTCCTCGTTCAGCTGGCTTAACTCATAACGCTGAAGTCTCGGTTTGAACAGCATGGAAAAGAACACAAGTTTTAGGAGAAAACTTTCACCTTGCACCTCAAAATCTACATGCTGTTTGAAAAATCATCGCAATTGTTAAAACTCTTGAGTGTTGAGAAAAAAACAAGGGCTTTTTGGTTTGCGGTGTTTTGTTGGGGTTTTTTGTTTTGGTTTGGTTTTGCTTTGGGGGGTTTTGTTTTGTTTTGGGGGTTTTTTTTTGTGTGTGTAGAATATCGAAAGTTCCAATAATTTTAACAGTGTTATGAAAAGTTACTTGACTTTCTTTTAGAAGAATGCAATTTTGATGCAAAAGAGTAGCAATTGCTATGTATTTCATTATAATCCCTACGTAAGATTATTTTTCCCTCCACCTCAGCTCTCAAGGAGCAGCTCAGAGAAAGCCTGAACAGGCAGCACAGCACACAGCGATGCCTGGAAAACCTGCCTGTTCCAGCATCTCAGCTGCTTCCATCCTCCGTGGGGAGGAATAGGCTGTCAGTGAGCAGGGCCTGCAGTCCCTGGTACTGAAAAGAGCACCCTGGCCACCTCTGAGATAAACAGTGGCGATTTGTAAGTACATTCCATGAGAAGCGAAGCAGTGCAGCTTTTCACAGCTGGGAGTGCTCAGAGCAGAGTAAAATGGGAATGTGCAAAGGTAAAAGGTGAGAAGATGCTGGTGTGTGGGCAGGCAGAGCTGCACACCCATACACAGAGGCACTTCCTCTCCTTCCCTGACATAAGCAATGCTGGGATGGGACAGAAGGAGCCCTTATTGAATATATACATAAATATAACACATGTTATGTGTTATGCTATGGCTGTAATTAAAATAGCCATAATCGTTAATGGTGAGATACCACCCATTAATGCAGTTAAAGTAGCCCTCAGTGCAAGTTGGCTTCCTGAGCAGAGGCAGCTGATGCAGGGTTTAGCACAGGATCCCTGACAGCACAGTGCCCAGCCTCTCTGGGCACATCCTGCAACATAGAAAGGAAATCAGCTCCTTCCTTCAATGATGTGTTCAGTACTCCATTTGAGTCCCTGCTTTAGTTTTCCCAACACGGATTGGGAAAGACAGATTCATCATGAAGCACATAAAGTGATAAAAGTGATTCTGATCCTTCCTGACTAGTAGCTTTCTTTTTTAAGGGATTATTTTTCTTATGTAGGAACCAAGTATTGTAAAGCGAAAAGGATTACACAGGTCATAGGAATATACAGCAAAACTCCCTCACTCTCACGCCTTACAGTAACCAGTAGGTGAGCCTGTCTTTTGAAAATCTTCTGCTATATGCTTTTAGTCCTTTTCCCTAAGGACATGCAAACTCCATGAGAAGTGTCTCCCTCTCACATCTTCCATCAGCTTCTGGACTGTTGCCTAATTTCAACCAGAAAACAAGGGGGTTCAAAGATACCTAAGTTTCTGCTGATCTCAAGGAAAGAGTCAAGAGGATGGCTGTGAGACAGCAGAGATCCCACAAGGGAAGCTTCCAGATGGGCCTGTAAAGCCCGAGGGACTAAGCCTGCTGGTGAACAGGTTTTCCAGCCTAGGTGCTTGCTGCACTACATATTTGAGCTTTATATGAGCTGTCCATTGTAAGCTGAGGTAGATATTTCTTTCTAAACAGAAAAAAACTTACATAGGAATTGCACTGAAGCATGTAACAATTGTTACTGTTTAATATCAAAATAACTTTCTTAAAGAAAGCCAACCAGCCTTTCGTAACACTTTTTCAGTTATTCAGGAAATTTTTGACATTTTTCTCAAAAAAAGCTATTTTTTTAATCAACACTCAGAGTTTAAACAACAATTGTGATGATTTTTCATTCAAAAAGCATGTGTATTTTGAAAAAAGTGAAACTTTTCTCCTAAAACTTTGGTTCTTTTCCATGCTGTTCAAATCAAGAATGTTATGAGCTAAGTCAGATGATTGACAAATGAGGAGACAGAGCCCCTGATGTCATGTCTGGGTTTGTACACTGGAAAACATCTGTTAGCAAAGGCAGCTAGAAAAATTACCATCAAACTTATAGAAAGAGAATCAGTTTAAAACACTACCACTTGAAATTCCAAGTATTTCATTCTTCAAAAAGGCCACCTTTTCAAATTCAAATCTTTTGAGGTTTCCATTTTCTTCAGTCTGTACTGAATACCAAGCCTATTCTCTTATCAAGAAACGTGAGCCAATACTTCCAGGAGCGTGGTTTTGGTATGCATGGTGTCTAGACATAATGTGATGCTAACTCAGGTGCTGTTTGAACTACAGGTAAACCTTAGATCTATGGTGATTATTTTTCTGAAACTCACTCAATCAGTTTTCACATCTGAAATCCATTTCTTCGCAGCTGGCCAGTCTAATGGCAAGGCAGCATGGGAGGGAAGTGAATTTGCCCTGGAGTGAAAACTTTGCAGGTCTTTCTGCTGATGTATGTCCAAATCATGACCAAATGGCTATATGTGCATAGGGAAATACTTGGGCACTGTGGGCAGACCTTGCTTGGAGAAGAAGTTTACAGCAGCAAAACCAGGGAGTAGGACTTTTCCTGTAGGAATTTGAGTAGAAACCTGCCAGGCTTTGGTGGTGCTACCAGATTTCACACTTCTGCTGTTTCTTGACCTTTCAGGTGAAAATTAACTCTCCGAGAGAGGAGTGTGTAAAATGATATCCTGGTTGTTGCTTTTTTTAGTTCAGTCAGTTCTAGGTGATCTCCAGAGCAGCTGACATGAGACCTGTGTTAACCTGTTTGAAGCCCCAAACAGTTTGGAAGCATTGTTTCCCCTTGCGTGTTGCTACAAAACCTGCGCAGAGTAAGCAGTCAGGAGTATGCCTCCCGTTTGGGACCTTCCCAAACATGGGCGAAAGCTCTGGATATCCACAGCTATTTGTGCATTGTCTGTGGAGGAGATCAACAGGGTTATTTATGCAAAGAAAGCATGAATTTGTTTCCATCAGTTTTTTTTGCCTAGATGCAATATATTCCTGAGCATATCCTATGTAGGTTTTTAGCGGGGAGAAAAAGGAAATTAGGGAAAAATAAGGAAAAATAAGGAATTAGGGGAAAAAATGAGATGCAGTGGGGTAAGTTAAACCTCCTGAAATGTCTTCCAGTCACTCAACATGCCTCCCCATCACTCCCTTTACACCCCATGGCTGTAACAGCATGAGCCATAATTGATACTGAAGAAAGAAAGGAGAACCTGGAGGAATAATAAGGACAACTGATGCAAATGAACTGCGTGTGCAGTCCTCCCCACAGCTTTTCACTCCTCCCTGAGGAGCCCTAGTAGGATGTGCTCTGCAATTAGTATTTCATTGAAATTATACCTTTTTTGCTACAAGATGGTTACAGCTGGTGGTAGCTTCTTAATACAGTGTGCAAGGTCTGGGGGTCTGCAGAGATTTCATGTTCATGCAAATGAATGCAAATGATTTTACAAGGTGTCATGATGTTGCTGTGCTTGTTCCTTCCCTACAATACAGGGACCACGCTGTCCTGCAGAAATTCCGCCTCTTTCCTTGCCCTGCTTGACAGAGTAGCCACTAACCCAAGCATTTTGTGGCTTGGCTCCACCGGCAACCAGGAGAAATATCCATCCTTCATTTTGCAATTCTGTTCTTACATGTTTCCACAAATAGTGCAGTCATTTAGGAGAGGAACTATTAAAATGTCTGGGTCTGTGCATGTATCCACCTGCCTTTTTTGGTTCTCCTCCATGCCAGTGTGTGTTTTGGGCCCATCCTGCAACAGCCCTGAACTCTCCCTGGTTGCTGCATACTCTGTGCAGTTCTGAGATGTCACTGTGTGGTTGGTGCCACCTGAGGTCTACAGGTACTTGCATGTGTGACTTCAGCAACTGGTTAATAAATCTTGCCAAATTCATGTTGTTTCAAAGGAAAAATGCTGTGCTGAACTGCAGAGACTGTACCTGGTACTCAGTGATTTTATCTTGTGTGTGCATGTACAGTGATAACAACTTAATAGTGGGAACAAGAAAAACCCCTGTGTGAAAAAAAGAGGTTGACCCTGATCATCTTTTGTGGAAGTATATTCCAAATCTGTCTTTTTTTTCCTTGGACCTAGTGTTTAACTTCCCTCATTGTAAAGCTCTTCTGAATGATAGCAGTTCTCTATTGATACAACACAAAGATTTTCTCAGTGCCTTGTTAATGAAATCTCTTAGTTTGCTGTGTCAAGAGGATTTGTCAGTGTGATGTTTCTGTGTCCTGTTGTCTCAGGGTGCATTATCTTCTCCCACCACAGAAGTGATTGCTCCTTCCAGAGTAGCAGTTCACATTGCCATCTGCCTCTGGCAGGGACTTGTGTCTCACCAAATACCAAACAGGTTTTCTCTCAAGTCTGTCAGGTACTTGAGCCTTCTTTTCCCATGAAAGTTAAGACTATCAAATGCAGACCAGCAGATGAAAAGGCTATATCCTGCTGTCTTTTGGCAGCTTTGCTATTTTGTGTTATTTTTACAATGCGCTTCTGGTTTTGGTTTTTTAAATTATCTTTAATACTTAGTATTATTTACAGGTTAATGTTCATTTGCTTTATTCCCATCCTTTTACCTTCTGTAGGTTGAGGGCACTCTTGTTTATTTCTCCTTTTATTCTCTTCCAACGCAGAAAAAATATCAAATAAAGTCTGTTCCATATGGTGTTTTCTAGTCCTGTATTAACCCTATGGCTTTACAGTTGAACCTTGCAGTGTATTTCACACAAAATTGATACTTCTCTTTTTGTACTGCCATGTCTGTAAACGTTTCTGTGCTGCAAACCTTCAGCCTGCAGAAGACATCACATGGCTCCAGCCACAATGCAGGAATATGTTTCATAGCCACATCCTTTCCCAGAAGCAACATCACTGAACTTCTTGAACTCTGAGGGCAACTATGAGATGTTGGGATGGAGAAAGGCAATAGTATTTCCCTGTTTGTGAGAGCAGTGCGAGAACAGTTGCAGGAGCATGTGACATGGATGTCAAAACAGGCCCTGGTTGTACTGTTCTTCCTAGTTCTGCACAGACCTCACAAAACACAGTACAGATCCCCACCGAGTGATTCTGGGCAGAAATGTAACAATTACTGGTAAATCCAATTCAGTCCTTCCATTGGGCTGGTGCCCTGTATGGATGCTTTTGTTGTGGAATAAAGGCGGCACTGTTTTTTCACTTGTTTTAAACTCATTTTAGCATGACATAAGCTAAACCAGAAAAATCCCTGCATGTCAGAAAAAGAGGTTGACCCTGAGCATAGCACTGGTGGGACAACAGCAGTTTGAGCTGTGGCTTGCCATTGCTCTGCTCCTCTGTGTAAGCAGATCATTGAACTGGTAACAAGACCTGGTCCAGCTCAGCTGCACAGAACTTGACTGGGGTTAGGGGGTTGGCAGTGTTTTCCTCCCTTCCTCACTTGTTGGAGCAAGTCCAGAGAAGGACCACTAAGATGATTAGAGGAACAGAGCACCTCTTGTATGAGAAAATGCTAAAAGAATTGGGATTGTTCAGCCTGGAGATGAGAATAGTCTGGGGTGACCTTATTCTTCCAGTACCTGAAGAGAGTTGACAAGAACAAGGGAGACAAACTTTATACCAAGTGACAAGACAAGGGAGATTTGGGTTAGAGTCAGGTTTAGATTGGAAATTAGTAAGAAATTCTTTACTGTTTGGGTTGTGAGACACTGCAATATATTGCTTAGAGAAGTTGTGGTTGCCCCATCCCTGGGACTGTTCAGTGCCAGGGGGGATGGTGTTGGAGTCTGAGATACAGAGTGTGTGCCCTTGTTTCTAATACTTAGTTCTAGGATCCAAAGAAACACTGAATTTCATATAACATGAAATTAATGAGCATGTTTTCATGGTGATACATGAGAACAAATGAGAAAAAACTGAAAATATAAGTGTGTAGATTAGAAAGTTTCTTAAATCACTGGGTGAAAAAGTAGTTGAGAGAGCAAAAGACAAGATGGAGGGTTCAGGGTGTTGTCTCTTGTCCCTTCTTCTTTCTTCTTCATGTTCTTCTCCTAGAGGTTTTTGGGTGGTAGTAAGTGATTGGATAAAGAATCCCGCAGTGCAGTACACAGGTGTTGGGTCATTGGGTCAGTAAGAAAAATAATTTAGCTGGCATCTGTCAATTGGGTAAATGGACATATAAAAGACCTTGAAAAGGATATTTGTTAGCCATTTTACACCTTTCTATCATAGTGCACATAACTCCTTGTACCTTGTAATGCTGGTAAGAAAAGAATAAACAACCAAGACCGAATAAGAGCAAACTGCCTCCCTCTCGTCAATCTTCAGTTCAAAGAGAAAAAGAACCTAACCATGAAGTCTGTAATGAGACAGCTTGAGGAACCTGGTATAGAGAAAGGTGTCCCTGCTCGTGGCAGAGGATTGGAACTAGAGGATCTTTTAGGTCTTGTCCAACCCAAACCCATCAAATCATTCTATGATTTGATGATGATGATGATACAATGCAAAACCAAGTGGGGAAGACAGCAGCAAGCTCTATATCTCTGGAAACATTGGAGCAAGAATATTAATGCTCCTCTACCATCTATGGGCACATCTCAAGGAGAAGCAAGAAAGAGTAAATCCTTTGTCTCTCAAAGCTGTTTCTCTTCTCTTCTTGCACTTCTACACTGTTGCCTTTTAATGACTGTATTCTTAGCACTTGTTCCCAGTGATGGAGCACTTTGCCCACTGCCTCTCTCCCCTAATTTTGCTCTTTCTTCCACCTCTGCCCTTGCACTAGGGATGCAACCTCTGGAGTAGAACAGGAGAAAAAACTTGCTGGTGGGAAGGGTGCTGGCACTTTGTTGTTTTCTTCACCAGAAGAACCTTCTGGGATACATCCAAGATACATCATGTGCCATTTCTGTTATCCTGAGGGTCTTTCATATTAAAAAAGCCATCCTCAGGCTGTACCTGCAGATCCCACTCTTAATTAAAATGGTTAGCATGTTCACATAAAGTCACCTTTTCTCCAGTTGCTGCCTGTGCTGGAGCAGTGCCAGACAGATGGACATCCCCATCTGAGTGCAATAATGGTGCTTGAGAGGATGACCCTGGCACATAGGAAAGCCAGCCCTGGCAGCTTCCACTCAATGGCAGTTGCTGTATTATTGCCTTTTCTTTGTTGTTATAATTTCTTTGCAGAACAACAGCAATGGAGAGATGGATTTTGCTTTGTGCAGTCCCAGGCCTTGTAGCCTGTTTTCCTAAAGAAGTGCAGCTCATGCTGTCACATCATGTGTCCACACCAGTGTGTGCATCCTTCACTGCCCATCCTGGTGACTGCTGACCACATTGGGCAACTCCCACCAAGCCTGCAGACAGGTACTGATCCATGAGACTGTGTGTTCCTGTGAACTCTAGGAAAGGTGCAGCTGGGGAAAAGAAAGTCTCAAGCAGAGAAAGGCAGCAGTTTGAGTAAGGTGCTCTTAGACAGCAAAGACACTGCCCAGGAGAGAGAGAGGGGACCAGCTACATAAAAGCTTCCAATGGGAGTTGGTTTTTCAGAAGTAAAGAGACAGCCAACCCATCAGAATCTGATTTCTAATGAAGTACTCACCCTTAAGTCATAAAAGACTCACTCAGCCACAAGATCTGAATTCAATGGAAACAGGTTGTCTTAGGTTCAGTGCTTTGTATGGGCTTGTTTTTCTGTTCATCTCTCAGAAAGAGCCCTTCTGCACCAAAAATTCAGCTTGCCAGACAAGTTAACGATGTCAGGAGCAGCCTTGGCAGAAATTCTGCCTCAGAGCACATGTATTATTCACAGGGTTTGCAGAGTGCAGGGATATACAGAAGTCGTGTCCTGCCGAGGCAGAGAATGTCTCAATGACAGACTGAAGGAGAATAACAATATTTTCTTCTAAGGCACATGTGGCCCTGAGCATCTCTAGGGATGTGCATTTGGTAGCTGATTGGAAACAGACTTATTTTATTTCTGCCTGCAGAGAAAGCCCTGAATATGTTGTTTTTTTGTTTGTTTTTTTTTTTTTTTTTTAAGAAGCCACAAAAAAAGCCAAAAAACAAAACCCAAAAAAACTCCAAACAAACCAACAACAACAACACCAAACACAAATCAAACATGTTTTCAGCAAGCTAGTACAGGTCTTCATTCCTTCCTTTCCACTCACAGGAGCATAATGAGTGAGCAGGGAGGCTTGGTAGTGGGTGTGTTTCAAAACCAGTTGTGAATTGGCACTACTTGAATGACAAGGGGCGTTGGAAAAGAATGAGTTACAGGACTAATTGCAGCCAGCGGTTGTCACTCATCTAGTTAATCAAGACTGCTTTATACCAAGTGCTCCTCCGTCATTTTCACTCTACCGAGCATTCATAAAAAAAAATTGTAAAAAAAATCCTTCTGGCTAGTGCGAGGGCGATGTGACCACCAGGTGCCACTCTCGCTCCACGGGGAATACGAGGAGATTGTAAGGCTGGGCACCAAATCGGGCAGCCATCACTCGTTGTGTCCGGCTCTGGATTTTCCTACCAGCTGTACGTAGCTGGGACAACAGCTTTGCTATCCTCCAGTAAGGAGGATGCTGGGAAACCGTGAGTACCACTCACCCTCGTCTACATTTGTTTGCCAGCAGCATTTTTGCACAGGGAGGCAGGGATGTAGATTTCAGCTGAAAAGCTGCTGCTTGAGAAGGCTGCAGCTTCTTTGACCATCTCCTCATTTTGCCTTACCATGGGAGAAGTTGGTGCTTCCTCCAGCCCACATCCTGATGAACACCCTGTGGTGTTATTTTGCACTGAACAAAGATTTTATAGTCATTTTAAGTGCAAGAGTTGCCCCTTCAGTTTTGGCCATGGAATTCAAGCCTGAGGTTTCCACCACATAGCCTTCCTGGTTTTGCTCATCTTATGAGCACAGTTTTCTGTGTCCTAGGGAACAGGATCCTGGCATTTCCTGGTCCTCATGTTCACTCCTGAATGAAATCAATCCCTCCTGGAGCCACAGCCATTGCCAGTCTCTTGGGCCCCAAGTACCCTGGTATTCATGGAGAGAAGCAAATTTTCCTACCTGCTTGCCACCATGAGAGCTGTCCCAAAGGCTAACTGCTGTTACCAGTGGCTCCAGGGAACAGCCTGTGATGGTGTGCTGTAAGCAACAACATTTTTCAAGATGAAGGGGGAGTGGGAAAGTACAGTTTGCACTTCCACTCCTGATTTTTTTGTTTTTGGAATCTGGGCTGATGTTTGTGTGCAGCAGTGTTTGTGAAGCAAAGGGCTTCTAGAGCTCTTAGGGTCAGATGGGCACCAAGTGTGCTTCTGATGTAACCTCAATTCACTTCAATAAGTTCTGTTTTGCCTTCTGCTTGTCTTGCTTCTATCTTTCTGCAGGTCTCCATTCTGTCCTGCCCTTAAATGACTCATTAGACTTGTTTTCTGAGGTAGCCTGTAACATCCCAATTCACTTCTCTAATCAGATCTCTTTCCATTTGAGTTCCCCATGGACTAAACAAGCCTGACATTGCCCTTCTTGTCTGCTGGTTTATCCTTTATGTGTTTACCTTTTCTCTTCCTAGTTTATGAATAAAGATGTTAAATACAAGGTCACTGGGGACTGCTGATTTCCAAACTCAGGAGCTAGTCATATTTCAAGATCAATTCCATTATGTGATTATGTTTCCTTTACTGAGTTTTCTCAGGGAAATCATTTGTCACAGAACAGCAGGCTCCAGCTTCCTGTAACCCTCTTAAATCAATCTCATCATGTCGCAGAAACCTTATTTTAATATCTTCCATTTTAATTGTTTAATTGTTTACTTGAAGGAGCCTTCCTGGTGTATTTAGTAGCAATCAGGTTTTTAAATAGATTACTATTTTTAAACAAAAGAGCTAAAAATGCCACCCCCCACAGCAAAGAAGCACCCAATCACATCCAGGTTTTCTGGAAAAATGATGAACTGAAAAATCTGTTGAAAACTGTCAGCCTCATGTTGATGCTCGCCAGCCCTTTGGGGCCCTTCAGGTAGTGAGTGAGATACCTCCTTTACAGGGTGAAAAGTAGGGAATGCAATGCCTTTATTTGAATCTAGGGTGGCTATTCCCATGGAGACTTTTACAGGCATATTTTCATGTTCTTGTTCTGATGTGCTCCCTGAAGAAAACTGGATCAGGTGATCTGCAGAAACCTTAAAAAATATTTTAATCTGCTGTCTTATGTTTTATATGGGTATCCTGCAGAACCTGTATTTTTGTTAGGACTTTGAACTCAAAGTGGTATTTCTTAGGGAAAAAAAGGAATCTTAATCTCAAGAAATCCAAGTCATTGGCTTGGGATCCTGCTTCATGTCTGATATGAAGGATTCATGTCAGGGTGTGAAAAAAAGCAAGTATGCTGTGACCTTTTAAACAATGTCCAACTGCAGATGTTTGTACAAGGAGGAGAAGTTGCTGCTATTTCTAAAATAGTGGTATTTTGTTCAGCTTAGATGCTGCTGTTATCTGCACACTTGTGTCAGCGATAAGGACTCTATCCTGGATGTTAGTTTTTGGTTACCTAGAACATTTCACTCTAGAGTGAACACTTTCTTTATAGTATCTAGCATCAAAATCCTCCTACAGGCCAGCCTATTGGTGTGTTTCAGTGTAGAGAATAATCATCTATAGATTTGTCTGCACCAGCAGACAGATCTACCTGTTCCGCAGAACAAGTTCTTCCTGCAGCGATAAAGCACACCAGGGAGTTTAAAATGTAAAGCTATTGCTTGAATAATCACAATGGCAGATCAAAATTTGCACTTTGTTTTCCCCTCTCATCTTGTTCCTGAGAGGTGTGCTTGTGCAAACAAGAAAGCAAATACCTCTGATTGTTTTCTGTATGTCTAGTCCAACTTGCCTCTTTGGAAAGGCTCTTGGCCCATTCTGAATCAGGAATCATCTATGGAACTAGCCCTGGATCTCCTGCTCCTTCAGAGGCTTCTGATCTCATCTTCCACCCCTGCTCCCTACTTTAACAAGCTGGGTGAGCCCAGTATGTGCCATCAGCGTGTTGGTTTTTCACACAGGGTCCCTCAGTGTGGTGCAAGAAAGGCAGTAATGGAAAGAACTACTCATGCCTCAGGGCTGGGGGAAATGCAGTCTGCCAGCACCGGAAAGACACAGCCCAGGTGTTCTTTCAAGTTCTTGTGTCATATGAAGGCAATGCAGAGTTGTCAAAAATGCCTTTTTTTGTCCAGGCAAAAACCTAGCTGTGATCACATCATGGGGGGAAAAAACCCCCAGTGACTGGAACTCCTAAAGGACAAACAAGCACTGCATGTAAAAAAACAAAACAAAATCCCCCAAACCTGGTGCATTTAAATGACCAGCTGTGTATCCAGTGATGCCTTGGTCTATAGGGTTGAATGCCTCTCCTAAATCAGAGCTTTCCTTCATCTATTCTGAATTAACTGCAGCCATTGTTCTTTGCTCTCTTGAGGGCTAGACCTATTCCTAGAGCTAACTCAAATTAGCTGTCTCAATTAATTAAAGCATCTTAATTAATGGAAAAATACAGAGTCTTTATCAGGCATTCCTTGTCTGGAATACAGCCTAAGATACCACAGCTGAGCAGAAGAGAGACATTTTCTTTCACGCTTTAAATAGCTTGCCAATATGAAAATGTGGTTATAACCAAACTCTTATGAGGATGAAATTGTTTTCCCACAGCTATAACCCAAATGTGGATTGTTACTCCATTTCCACTCAAACTCCCACTGAAGGCAGGGTGGTGTTGTCCGAGGAAGAGCTGGTTTTGTGTGGGATGACTTGCAGAGGAAATGCAAGCAAAGATACAAGCAGGGGAGAGTGTGAAAACACTCCTACTCACTTCCCTGTGAGAGAAGAGGGGGGTGACACACTGGAAGTGGCTGGTGTTCTCCCCTCTGCCCTCCCAGCCCTGTGGTCATCTGCTGGGCCAAAGATGGCAAGGAGGGACAAGCCATGGTTGTCCTTACTCAGACACCCTGCTCCAGACACAGGGTATGACAGCCAGTGGAGCCATCCAAACAATCCCACATGAGCCCTGCAGCTGCATGGGCCAGGCAGCCAAAGCCACAAGCTGACCTTCCACCAGGACATGCATGGCTGCCTCCTCATGGAGACAGTTTTCTTCTCTTGTTGTTTCCAGATTCACCAACTGAACAGAAGAATTTTATTTGGTCACTAACTTCCTTTTCTTCAGGTTTTCTGGGAATATCTACATTGCTGACTGGTGCTTGCAGCTTCTCTGCTGCCCAGGGTCATCTGGCTCCCAGAAGAAATGGGTCTGAGCAGCAAAGGAGGTAAGTGTTGGAACCCCCAGGAGTTCTCTCTGAACAGCAGCAACAAAAAAGAAATGCATTTTATAAGCACTCATCAGTATGACAAATACAGCGGTACAATTTTTAGAGGACACATTAAAATAAGCAAGGTAATTACTATGCAGTTTAATTAGCTCAGAATTTAATCACCCTTCCAACTGAGAAAAAAAAGACCAGAGTCTGTCTCTTTCTAAATTAGGCAATACAAAATTTCTCAGTGCCAGTCCTGGAACATCAAGTAGGTAAATCTATGTACCTTTTATCTCTCAAGCATGTGACACAATCATCGCTTTTATTCCCCATTCCATCTGTGATTGCAGTGATCCACTGGATCATTTAAAACAATCCATAATAAACAAGAGTGATTGTGAAGCCCCCTAAGCTGCAGTTTGTGCAATACTTTTTCCAGCACTTAATTTTTCCTGATGCCACAGATAAAGAAGTACTTGGCTGATCAGGACAGGAGAATCCCATTTTTATTTCTGCGATATTTGCAGGAGAATGCCCCATTCATTCTGGTTCAGAGAAGGAGAGGGATGAGAAGCATTCCCCTTGTGAGCACTTTGCTGTGCAAAGGCCATACAAGATGAATAGCTTTTGGTCTGTTACATCAACAAAGCAGATAATTTCTTCCATTCTTCTTCAAGCTGTTGTGAGCTTCTTTATGCTTGACTCAGACCAGATCCCTCTCGTCCAGTTTGCTTCATTTTTCTTTCCTATATTGGCTTTTGTTGAGACTGGGAACCTCTCTGATAGTCAGCTGGTGCCTCACTCAGGTGCAGCAGGAAAAGAGAGGGAGGATTTTTCCAAATAGCTAAAGACATTGTGTTTTGCTGTATTGGATACAAGGTCCTGAAAGGTAGGAACACAACTGCACTAAGGTGTTGTAGCTACCCTTATGGATAGCTAGGCAAGAGGAGTGCATTGAATGAACCCCAGGGACATGAGAATACAGGCAAGTTAGAATGCAGATCTGCAGAGTGTAACAGAGGTAGCTGGAGCTGCTCTGAATTTCAAAAAAACACCAGCTGATGAGGTTCATTAATGTGAGGATCAGAAAGCTGTAAATAGAAGCAATGTAGACTTTAGCAAAATGTTAAGAAGAATTTATATAATGAAGGATGAAACCAAGTCAAAGATGATTCAGTCCAAGAGAGCTGTGTGCAATACTCAGCTTGTCAGAGTCTGCTTCTGTATTGGCCATCGTTTAAGGTGTCTCTAGCTGTACTGTCAATGTATTAGTGTGTCCAGCCACTGCAGTGAAGATTTATGTGCCATGCATGGAATCAAGCACAACACTGTCCTAGGAGTCCTCCTTCAAAAACACAGGTGAGGATACCTGATGTATATATGTATGTATGTCTGTGAAGAATAAATAAATATATATATATATATATACACACATATATATGTGTGTGTGTGTACGAGATATATATGATATATATGTGATATATATGTGATAGATTAACTATTAAATTTCCAAGTGGTGCTGAGAGTTGCCTTGTCTTAAGACCAAGTCAAACAGAACCAGTCAGTCTGTGTGGAGGACGGAAGAACAAGCAATCTCCTTTTCCCAGGCTCTTCCCAGGAAAAGGTAATCCTATTTTCTCTCAAGGAATTGTTAGAACTCCTTTTCCCATGCTGGATTATTTAAAACTTGCTCAATTTTGCAGTGGGTTCCCTGGAATTAATATTTTAAGTGCTCCCATAGTGAACAAAATTTGGGAGAGGTCATTGCTGCCTTGTTTGATACTGACTTCTGTCTGATAAGGAAGCATTTTAACTGGGTTACAAAGTGTTCTTCTCTAAGATGCTTAAAATAGGACTGAGGAACCATTATGATATAAACTAATCTGCTTGACATCAAATTCAGAGATGATCCTGAAATTGTTTAGACATCGATTCTTTGTTATCTTTTCCTGTGGAGCATATTGCTCAATTCTGTTACCATTGAACTGCTGTCAGAAGGAAATTTCAGTGAGCAGCAGCAATACAGAAAATTTAAAATGTAGCTGCTTTATTTTTTTTTTTTTTCTACAGAAGGCTTTTTGGTCTTTTCACTATTTTAACACTAGGGGTGTGTAATCAGAGAAATTGCAGCTTTTGTATCTTTTCACTGCACCTCAATGGAACAAGGTTATTACTTATGGTTAGTAAGCCAGTCAGGCATGAGAGAATGGATGTTTCAAATGTGTCACTGTGCTACTCTCAAAACTGTAAAAAAGACATCAAATTAAAGGACATCAGGGAATTACCTAGTCCCATAGAATCGGTCCATGCAAAATTAGGGAAAAATGGGGACCCTTCTTCCCCTTCTAAGTTCATTTCTATTTGTTTACTACTTCTAAAGCCTAGGATGAGAGGAACAATCCACAGCATGTGCAGTGTGGGCCTTAGCCACAACCCATAGAAATCAATTGGAAAATATCTTTCTTGGGAGGTGGATTAAGCTTGTTATTAATCACAAGCAGCCAAACCTTAAATAATTGTCTCTGTGCTAATGCAATGTTGTATTGCATAACAGGCCCTGTTCTGATTTAAATCTCTTTCTTCCTGGAAGGGATAGGTTTTATATCTTAAAGTGCCACTGGAATGAAGTTAACAGAAGCTTCCAAGAGCTGTGGGAAAATGTTCTGAGTCCTTTTTGTATCTGAATATGGTCTCATGAGTTTCTCAGTATTTGTGCATCTGAGAGCAGGTTTCACCAGGTGAATTGGAGCCCGCCAGTTCAATGCAAGATGTGGCAGATCTTTCACCTGCTGGGAACATAGGAAGGAATTTTTGTTTTCAAACTGACCCCAACATCTCAGTGTAAACAACATTCTAAAACCAGCAAGGAAACTACAAGCAAGGAACACAACAGCAAGGAAGGAAGCAAAATCTTTGTGTTTCATAGCTTGGCTCACCATCTACCTGTTCTTCCCTCCTTAAATGCATTAACCTTTTTTCTCCCCTCATTTCCATCCCCAGCCTGGCACAATGCAGGCAGTGTTGTGGATAGCTTGGCTGTATTCTAAGCAAGCTGGAGCTACCATTTTAAAACTCTTCTTCTGATTTACGAAGACTAGGAAATAACTGGTCCCCCCAGGTGTTCACAGAGGCACAGCTCTGTCCTGGCTGCACATAGTCTCAAACTGAAGGTCTAGATATAAAGCAAATGCATTCATAAGAAGACCCTGGTAAGTAATGCTTGTATTTTTTGAGAGACATAATCTTGTTCAATTTTTTTTTTTTTAAATAGGTGTTTTTTCCTTTTTGCTCAGACCATGTTATATTGCCTTTCAGGGTGGGATTAGCTGGCAAAATCAGTCTAACCCAAGAGCCTTGACCACAAACCCTGAGAAGGAAAAGAGGTTTTGCCATAGCTATTTCCTTGCTACCTGTATCCAAGGACAAGATACTGTGGTGAAACCTTTACTATCCTTACTCAGACAGTGGTTAAGGGTAGAAGTCCAGACCTAGCAGAGAAAATAGGTATCTCCCACACATTTATCTCCTGATGAAGAGCACAGCCATCCGCTAGTCCTTGTGGCTCTCTAGATTGTGAGTGGAGACAGAGAAGCACCTCCAAACAGGCAGCTCCATGACATCCTCCTCAGAAATGACAGCCACAGAAAACAGAGAGGAAAAGACAGAGGACTGAGTCTTAGTTCCTGTTTGTCACCAGGAGGGAAGAGCCTAACTTTGTGTCACAGAGAACAACCTTGTTCCATTCAGGATGGGTAGCTTGTCCTCTTTTCCTTCAAATGGGTATCAAGGCCTTTTTTGGGAACTTGCAAAGGACAATCACCCTTTGAAGCTAAGCAGATGGCAGATGTTTTATCCTTTTTGCCAAAAATAATGTCTGTTAAAAGCTCTCTTCCATGGCGTAAGAGACCCAGATCCAGTTATTGTCTCCTTCAGTGAGGACTGACATAGACACATTCCATTTCCCACAGCAATGTTGGGAACAACAGGCAATTAACTATTGTGAGAGGAGGGCTGGGGAAACACTTTCAGTTCTGTTGAACTCAGCCCATTCTCGCATTTTCACCATTGTGTCTGTGGACTGATTTAATGTCATTTTTGCTGAAAAGGATATTTTTTGTTTGAAATGAAAATTTTGATCAAAAATGCCAATCATATTGACAAATTTTCACCTCCTAGCAGCAGACTGATTTTTAAAAACACTTCTAAGTGAAGAGGTTTTTAAAAGTCTCTGCAGAAAGCAGAGTCAGTAGTCAGTAATGAAATTTTCATTTTATGAAGAGACCTCAATGTCATTTTTATTACAAGTGAAAGGAAGACTACATGAGACTCTTCTTTTGTGTCTCATTTCCAGCCTTAGGGAGAGAATGTATCCAGAAGGAACTTTAACTATCAGTAAAGAAAAAGAGTTATATGAATTTGTTGCATAAACTAATTAGTTCACACTATTACCTTCTGTGTGTGAAAAGAATCTGCAAAGAATGGGAGAATTTTGTCTGTGAAGTTTAGCTTTGTAAAATTTATGACTACAGAATTCAATAAAATCAGTAGAAGTTGAATCAATAGAGAATTCAACTTCAAAAGAATGAATATCCCATGGTCTCAACAGACCAGTTTGTCAGTGGGCTGTCAGTTCCTAGAAATCAACTGCATTTGCTCTGGAAAACAGGGATAACTGTACACAGCTCTAACAGAAGCTTTAGAAAATATCACATTCTTTCATGTCTGGGTTTTCTGTTTCATGTACCCAGATCTAAATGGGGAAAAATTGCTACTGACTTGGAAAGTGTATTGGGATGTCTCCAGGTGAAAGGGATGAGACAGGTATTGGTGGGAAGTGGAGTGAAAACAGCTTCAATAACTGGGAGCAACAAATTTGCCATGCATTTTCTGTCATTTTTGTCTTATAGAAATATGAGGTGCTTAATGAGAACTGCTTCTCATAATACCATGTTCCCATGCCCTTGGCAGCAGTACAAGGGTCATACCTTCACAGAACAATTATTTGGTGATCTGTCTGATGTGCTGAGCACAAACATGCTTTTCTTTGCCCTGGGCATGCCATACTGTTTCCATTCCCCCACTTGCTTCTTCAATAAACACGTGTATTGTGTCAGCAATGGAGAGCTGCCACTGGCCTTATTTCTGCAAGCTGTCTCTGAGTCTGACTCCATGTATTTCACTGGGAGCCTGGTGATTCAAGAAAGCACTTCTCATTTGAGCAGTCCCCTAGTTTCCAGTCTGTCACCTTTGGTGAATAGTGGCATAAATGTGGATGATCACTGTGGGCACACAGGACAGCAGTAGGTGTCATGTTTCTTCATATTTGACCCTTTCCAGGTGGCAGCAGCAAGCCCCTTTTCTGAAGGAGACCAGAATGGAAACATTGTGGACTTGCTTGTATGTTTGAACTTTCTTTCTCTATTTTTTTGTTTGTTTGTTACTAGGATGAGGTGGCACTAACTGTACAGTTCTCCTGCCAGGTTTTCTTGTAACTGGATTCAGGAACGGATGCAATTTCCTCATAAGATCAGGTTGTTCTATAAGTCTGTGCACAGTCTTGCAAATGTATATAATTTAATGCAAAAGTGAATCTTATCATTCTCAGAGTGTATAGACTTTATCTCTTGTTGTTTATTATATTCTAACCCTGGGAGCCCACAATCCACACAGTTTTCTCATAAGTTTTATTGTCCAAAAGTCTCTTGCAAAGTTATGCCTTGTGTGAATTAAAGTCTGCTAGAAACATGAAGGAGTGGTCAGAGGGACCTACAGGAGGTGGCATGTGGGTCACAGATCAGGCCCAGGGCAAGTGCTGACTGTCAGACTCCTAAAAAGATGTGAAGTTTGAAATTCACATTTGGGTCAGAAAGCTCTGCCCAGGTATGGCTGTAAAAGTGATCCATGTAATGAAGTGGATTATGAGACAGTTTAGTACTGATGAAATCCAGCTTGTGCAGGGAGCCAGCAAAAAGCCTCTGTACCCTATCACACTCCAATTAAGCTCTTTTTGCTGCTGTATACACTCCCTGAAAAGACATTTCACACGCAGCACAGACCACGTACACACACTGAGATTTCATCTGTGATGTTGTTGGGACTCCAGGGTTCACTGACCAGGCTCCTTCAGATAATCCATGGGGTGGGGCTAAAGTTCAATATCAAATTATTAATGTAGAGATTTTTCCAGACTTACTTGGGCTTTCACAAACAGACTTAAGAATTTAAAAGAGTGACATTAGAGCAATGCATGTTTTCATTTTTTATCTTGATACTAAAACTAATAACCCTCTCATAAGCAGTAGGCAAACATAAATATACCCTAAAAAAAGCCCCAACAGTTATAAAACTGGATAAGCATATAAATTTATGAAAGAATTAAATATGTCTCAGATAATTAAAAAAAATATTTTTTTTGACATTTCTCTGTGCAAGTCTGGAGCTTGCTGAGAGAGGAAAGCTGATTAAAATCCAGCATTCTGGCATAGAAACTCCATTTGAACCTTTAAGAAACAGATAGGCACCTTGTGGATTTGCCTGCTGCACAAGCATTTGCTCAAAAAGCCATCAAATACATTCAGGGGCAGAGAGGTCCGGGAGGTGCTATTAGACCAGATATAACATCTGGCTCAAGGAGTCTCTGAGGCCTGAGATGGCAGCAATTGAGAGGGTATTTCAGAGGAATTATCCACATGTGGTAGCCCTGTCCCAACAGCCTTCTCATCGACATCTGCTCCTACTGATGCTTAAAAAGAAGGCACATCCACCTGCTGTCTGATCTTGTATATCTGTTAGCTCTTTTGTATTAGTCTTGGAAAGTGGGGGTAAATTACTGTGTTGAAGAAAGAGAAGCAAACTGAAAAATACAGTATTAAAGTAGGCAGAGGCACACACCTAAAATACAGCTAACCTTGCTCAGCAGACAGAAGTCAAAATGAAAATGCCTGTCTGGCAGCCTCTCACATGTAAAACCTTGCATATACAGGTTTATCTAAAAAGCTGGATAAAATGAGTGTAGTGTAAAATGAAGCTAATCTGTTCTTGGCAAAGAAAATAGATTGGAAACCACAGAGAAGTGATTTGGTTTCCTGGGGGTGATAATTGTTTGCACTGATGTGAAGAGACCCCAGGGAGATCAGCTTTTGTCCTCATGGATCTTAATCGAAGTCAGCTGGACTGAAAGCATGTGTGGTTTCATGGAGCCCCGTTTCAGTTTTATGATGATTAATGTATTTTGTCACAGTTCTAGCCTGTACTCTGGCCAAATGAGGGCTCCACTGTTCTTGGCACCATGCCTCTGCCACTCCAGAGATAATCCCTTACTCAGAGAGCTCTCTGGACAGACCATGTCTGGGGGAAGATCAGAGAAGAGCGCCCTGTCTGTTGGCACAGATTGTTCAGTGATCATTCAGTGTATGTATATGCTTTTTTAAGGAGAGAATTTTTTTGGTCCTGAATTTATTTAAAGGAATCTCCTACCACTGGTAGATGCGAGCACTTTGGAGAGTGGTCTTAAATGTGTGAGTCATTTGAGGAGGAAAAGCAGAAATCCAGTGGGAAGAGCTGAAGAAGCCTGAGTGAGGAGCGAAGCAAGACAGGTAAGATGGTGCAGGATGACTGCCTTGCTGAGGGGCCAAACAGTGGATTTGGCTTTGGAGGAAGAATGGTGGGACAGGATACCTTTAGGAAACTTGACTGGAGGAGGCAAAAAACCAAACACCTGGACAAACTGACACCAACCTTCAGAGCATCCAAATGAAATTATCATCCTTCTTATTTTGTGCTTACAGGTCTGATATGGCCAGGCAAGTGACTTCAGTGTTTGACAGACACAGGATTCTCATGAGGGGCTGGCCAATGCAGCAGCAGCTGCCTTTATTGTGTCTGGCTTTACTGTGCATGCACAACACATCCTGTGGCTGGCAGGGCTGACTGCTCAGGACCATCATAACAGACTTGAGATGCAGGCAGGACCTCTGTTTAGATCTTAGATTGTTTCTGGTGCTCACTTTCACCCAGGGCTGAGTCAAGGCAAAAGCCCACCTGAGGTGCTGTCTGGAAGGTTCACAAAGCCATCAGTCAATGCTAAAATGGTGTATGTGATATGCCCTTCTGCAGGTCATAAATATTCAGGGAAACAGAATGGAGACAAAAGGGATGAAAATAAAAAAGAAAGAAAAATTCAGAGATATACCAAAAACTGGATGCATTTGTCACATCAGGTGCACTATTTACTATTACTACCATGAACTTGAGAGATGATACTGTACTTGTGGCTGCAAAAGTGAATGAAGATAATGAAACACAGTCAAGGTTGTAGGAATAGCCCAATCAATGTGCACTTCATGCCCTCCACCAAACCCAGCCTTGCACTCCATTTCACAAGAAATTCTCTTCCCCCATACTGAATAAGAAACAGCTTTTCAAACTGTTGGAATCAAACCAGGCATTTAATTAAGTTTCTCTGTATTTGTTCAGTTAGTGAGAAAACAAGCTGTTTCGTGCAGGCTATTTTTGAGAAGGAACTACATAAGGGCGAGACTGCAAATTAGAGATGGTTGTTAGAATCACTATTATAGGGATCATTCTACTCTTCTGTGTGCTGCCTGTTTTCTTCCACGGGCTTCTTGTTCTGTACAACTGACTTTAATGGCTACAATTGCATTTCTGAGCCTGTGAAATGACCCAAACAACTGCAGTTTAATGTTAGTGAATGGAAAGTGAAGAAATAACTTCTTGTATTAGCACAGAGGTAAAGAAACAAAGCAAGAATTGAATAACAGTACTGGCAGGTGAACTTGGCAGGAGCTGTAATGAACTTTTTTCATCTACAGATCTACTCAAAGAAATATCCTGACCTGTATGGAGTTGCAATGGAAAGGATTTTATGTAGGAATTTTAGAATTATTCAGTTGATTGGATCCATTCCTGGAAGAGCACAAAAACGTGACAGAAATGTTGCTACAAGGACTGCTTCATACTTTTTGAAAACATACTGGGTGAATCTCACCTCCTGAACCAGCAATTTGTCAGCAATTACTTCTGAGCCATGGAAAGTGAAACATCCATTTAGAGTTGTCAACTGCACAGAAATCTTCCATGTTGAGCAGTTTTTCACGCAGCAATATTTAAAGGATTATTTCCTAAGGAGTAGTTGCTGTAAATTTATCCCTGTTCACTGGAGGTGGTACATGTCTTCGAGTCCAAAAGTAAATTTCTTGTAAGAGAATGCTATTTCTTTGTCAGATTCCTGTGTCTGGTTTTATGACAATGGGGTATATAAGTTGGAACATAGCATATCAATTCACAGGCATGGCCAAAAAAAACCCCAAAACGGGATGAGTTTGCTGAAAAGCTACATGAGCTTGGCTTGCAGCTGAAGGGCAGGGAAGAAAGGAATGGGAGCAGCCACTGTCACTCCTGGAAAGCAGCACTCCTTTCAGCAGCACAGCATGGCTGGCACACACCCTCTCCTGCCGTGGCAGCTCGTTTGGCTTGCTAGAACTCGGGCATAGCAAAATAGACAAAGGGACTGTCTTTTTCTGCTGCCCCAGCAATCTGCTGCCCTAATTACGTGCCTACAACTTGTGCTGGTTCATAACCATGTGATGAAGGCTTTTCCTCAGGGCTTTTAATTGATTGAAGCAGCTCTTGATTCTCATGACAAGAGAGGCAAAGTATAAAGCTCTAAACCTCAGGAAGGGAAATAAATAAATGAGAAAATATTTTGCTTCAGCCTGAGAATGAAATTTTTATTTGTTTGAAGTCCTCCCAGGATGATGTGGACCATCATCTACAGTACAGTCATATCTATGAGGCAGAAGGTTCAGAAACTAAATCTAAGACACATCATTAGCTTTAGTGCTCAGTATGGGAATAAAAGCATAAACCAACAAATAGCTGTATAAGGTATTTCAAAGAAGCCATCAGTGAAATGCTGAAAGAAACAAGGCAATTTCTGTATCCAGCCATTACTCAAAACAATGACAATATCTCATGAGCAATGTTTGAGAATGTATGAGAATTACACGAACTGAATTTCTCATGCCATAGCTATGAATTTACTTTATAGGGTCTTTATGGGGGTGTGGTGGTGGTGTTTGTCAGTAATAATAAAAAACTATAGGGCAGCAGATGCTTTAAGACTATTAAAAATCAGTTTTGCAATGGTGTAAGACAAAAAAACTGCATTCATGATCTCTGAAAAGAATCACATCTAACATTCTTCTAAATGTAGAGTCCACATGTGGTTTGTGACTTCCTTGCTTGAAAGCCTGGAGAGCTATCTCCCCAAATTTGACAATTCACACAATATGCTGCAATAATCACAGAATCACTCAGGCTGGAAATGCCTTTAATATCATTGAGTCCTACTGTTAACCCAGCACTGCCACATCCACCACTAAATCATGTCCCTAAGCACCACATCTACATGATTTTTAAATACCTCCAGGGGTGGTGACTCAACTACTTCCCTGTGAATCCTGTTCCAGTGCTTGACAGCCCTTTCAGTTAAGAAATTTTTCCTGTTATCCAGTCTAAACCTCCTCTGTCACAACTTGAGAACTTTCCTCTTGTCCTATCATTTGTTCCTTGAGAGAAGAGACCAGCCCCTGCCTGGCTACACCTTCCTTTCAGGTAGTTCTAGAGAGGGATAAGGTCTCACCCTCCTTTTCTCCAGGCTAAACAACCCCAGCTGCCTCAGCTTCCCCTCACAGGACTTGTGCTCCAGACCCTTCACCAGCTTTGTTGTAATGCTTTGGATGCATAATACATAGAATGTTTGTCTGAAACAAATGGAAGAAGTGCTTTTTGCCTTGGAATAACATGTTAGTCACAAAAAAGGCCTAATTTTAATGTCCTGACTCATGCTGGCCCAGAGGGCTCCAAATTCTTTAGACAGCTCTGCCTGCATTGCCATTTGTCACAGTTGATCCTGAGGTGAAGAGGTGAACATGAAGGTAGGAGGTCTTTGAGAGCAGAAATTGTGAATGAAGGCTCAACACTGAGTAAAAGTCCCAGGAGGAAAGTATCCAGGAAGATCCACAGAAGTGATGGGCTGAGTTGAAGGGCGTCACACCAGCCTGCTGACAACACAAATGGTGGAAAAGGCTGTGCAAAAAGCAACACAAATGGTGCAAAAAGCTGAGGATGAAGACAAGAAGCCTTCTATTTACTAGACCTTGCAAAGAATGCACAGTAATGAGGGATGGATCTTATTCCTATGAACTGGCAAAGTACCATGCAAGAAAGCACTTGCTGCAGCCACCAGTAGCTTCTAACTCCATTTTTTAACATTAAGATTTCTCCCCATTTCACCCTTTTCTGTCTTGTCAGAGGATATTTTGAGGCCTCCTACACAGGAACAGATGTGGTTCCATGGTGTCTTGGGATGTATAATCATCCATCCCCTCTCCTGATATTGCTCCTGTCACTCCATAGGGAAAAGGGGAAGTATCTGCTGTGGGTCCTGTGTAAATTTGATACCATAAATGCATTGCAGAAATGTGTCTGTTACAAATATTTATTCATATCCATAGTATTTTAGTTACTAGAGACTTGTTATTGATCACAGACACTGGTATTCATGTAAGAATCTGCCAATATCAGTCATTGTATTTTTACTCCACATATTCATGGTCAATGGCAGCAAAAGCAGTAATTTTTTCCTTGAGACTCTTGGCAATGCAAGAGTTCATTTGTCATTTTTAAATGGACACCTGAGGTAGATTCTGTCCAAGCAAAACAAATCAATACAGTTAGTTACACTAAGTGCATTTGAACAAGGATATTTGAAGGGGAGAAGGAAAAGGTGCTGCAGCATGAGGGAGAGGAGAGGTGTGTGTGCTGCAGGCTGGGAAAATGGCACCCAGCTTAATCTATGCCTTGGGAGGGAGGGAGGGATGGAGGATCACGAGAAGAGAACTATAAAAGGGTGGACCAGGCTGAGGAAGAAACTGAAGAAAAGCCAAAGAAGGTTTAGGAAAACAAAAAGATAAAGTGGTGGATCTAAGGTGGGTCCCCTGGGTTGAAGCAGAAGAGCCAATGGAACAAAGCTACTGGGCATGCCTGGAGAGGAATTTTGTTTCTAGTCCATTTGATTTTGGAGCAGTGTCCTGGACTTTGAACCAGCTAAGTGATTTTATAGCCCATATCACTTATGCTGCTATCATGGTTTTAGCGTGGCAATAATAGTCACCAGAAGAGCAGCTTGTGCAACAGCTCAGCTCTTGGCAATGGTGCAGAAAGAAAACAATCTTGTATTTATTTTATAGAAGCAATCTGTTGTTACAGAAGAAGATGATATAGAAGGGAGGGTTTGCTATCTTTGCAAGCATTACATTTTAGTCACTGGTGTAGGACTGGTTGACATTTTACCTTCTATTTCAAAATGTTCATGTTTGATTGTATAAAAAATAATAAGCTTTTCTGTGGGGTTAGCAATCCACCTCACTTGTCATTTTAAATGGATACCTGAGCAGATTCAGGTGACTGAGCAATGCAGTCATTTGGACCAAGGGCCTTAAATACATTTGGATGGGAGAAGAAAAATGTGCCACATGAATGGAAATAATACAAAAGAAATTAATTACATGCAACAGACAGGCAATCAGGAGGGATGGGAGGCTTTGTCTTCATGTGCTAGAAATAACTGAACTGATCTCCCAAGATCATCATTAAATCAGTTTTAATAATGTGTTGTCATCAAAAAGAGAAAATTGCCTCCACTCCCAAAATGAGTAGATTATGAAAAGATGCTTACAGATGGTTCACAAGGCTGCAGCTGTTTTCTTGTTCTCCTTTATTCAAAAATCAAAAATGCTGTAACACTTCAAGATCTTTGTGAGAAAAAGAATCAAGGAGGTGCATTTGGGTTTTTACATTATGCCACTCTGAATCCAAGAACAATGAGCAAATGGTGGCAAAGAAGCTGAAGTGTCTCACTGTGGTTCCAGAGCTCGTGTCCCTGGCAAACCCATCCTTCAGGCTGTAGGATAATCCCTGGCTGTAGTTGATCACACAGGTTGGACAGAGCAGGATCTGTCACACTGCTTCTGGGAATATGCTAGGTCCACTGCGCAGCCTAGGTTTGACAATAACTCCAGTAAAATTACAAAGTAAGTGGTGCCTGTACGCAAAAACCTGGATGGAAAGGTAGCCCCAAGAGTGGAGGGACTGCTGATTTCTGGCGTCTGAGAAATGCCTCCCTGAGAAAGCACCTGTTCCTTTTAGAAGACGCAAGGATTCTTTCACCCACCTCTAGACAAACCCCCTCCTGCCCTCGCTTGGGAGGGAACTGAGGAACGTGATTTAGGGGCGGCCAGCAACACCCTGCCGCACCAGCTGCTGTCAAATCCCGAGCGGAGTTTCCGGAAAGCGGGGAGCCGCCGGAGGAGGGGCAGGGAGGGAGGCACGGCCGTGCCGCGGGGGCTCTGCGGCGGAAACCCGCTGTCCTCCCAGCCCCGCTCCCCGGAGCATCCCCCTCCGGGCACAGCATCCCCCTCCGGGCACAGCATCCCCCTCCGGGCACAGCATCCCCCTCCGGGCACAGCATCCCCCTCCGGGCACAGCATCCCCCGCTGCCGTGGCGCCTCGGGTGCGCCCACTCGCCGCAGATCTCCTCCCTCCACATCATTCAGTTCATCCGGATTTATTTAATTTTTTTTTTTTTTTCTTTTTGACCTGCACGTTGGGGTTTAGTTTATGTTTTGATTTTTTATTTTTTTTTTTTTTTTCGTTTGTTTGTTTTCCGTCTATTCGGAAATACAGGCGCAGAGGGCGGGCACCAGCCCGGTGACTCTCCACACATCCCCCCCGGGAGAGAGGCGCTCGCAGCCGCTCCGAGGGTGCAGCCGGCTCCCGGCTGAGCCTCTCCTCATCCCGGGAGCGGGCGGACAAGCCCGGCTGTGGAGGTACCTTGGGATGTGGTGGGAGCCGGGATCCCCGGGCCGGGGCCGGCTGAGGGGCGGAGGTGGGCGGCTGATGCCCCGGCCGACGCGGTGGGGCTGTCGCTCTGTCTCTCCGACGAAAAGAATTATTTTGGGGGGATAATTTGGTGTTTTCTCGCAAATCATAATCACGGTGTGAAGCTTTCTTATCCGGGACGGCGGTGAACTGAGGGGAAGCTTCACCCGCAATTTGGTGTGCATGTGCTTGTTTTTACTTAATTTCTCCTCCGACGGAGGCGTGTGAAAACTCCTCGCAGGTTTTCATCATGGGGTTTAAAGTGTTGTGGATGTTGGGGGTTTAGTGCTATGGGATTTGTTTTGTGGGTTTTTTTGTTTGTCTGTTTGGGTTTTTGTTTGTTTGTTTGTTTTTCCCACAGCACTTAAAACGTTCACCTGTCGACCTCGTGTGAAATAAATGGCAATGGTGTTTGTATCTCTCAGGTTACAGTGTAAAGAAAGGTGCATGCTTACCCACCTTATGAACAAACAGGTCAGTACCTAAAAGAAGTGGGTTTGGTGTTTCAGGTTTCTTGGGAAAAGGAATTTCAGCAGTCATTTGTAGTGGTGTGCACTTAACTTAGTTAAAATGTTGGTGGCATAAAGAAGTTGAGAGTGTTTTCCTTTGCAGGCAAGAATTCTTTTTGCTTGCAGTTAAGATGAAGAAAGTAATCCTTCCAGTGTGCTTGCATGTGGCCCAGTGTAATTAACTGGGTGTGCAAAGATATGTATTTATGCTGTTTCTTGCAATGCAGCTGGGTTTTGATACTCAGTTAACACCTTTTATTTGTCTTTTTGCCAACAAGTGCACAATGATAGCAAGAGTTCCTTACCTTACAACTCTGTTTAAGCTGTGGAATAAATGAACTCCTCTCTGATATCTCTACAGATTCCACTGAATGGGTAAATGTGGCTGTATTGCCTGGTGTGTGAGACTGAGTGTATCTGAGTGTAGCCATGGGTGAACACAGCCCTGTGCTTCTGATCCAGTTATGTGGCAAGACAGCAAAGGTGGCAGCTGTGTGATGGCTTCAAGGGGCCACAGAGTGTAAGGTCCCCCTTTGATACAGAGGCTATTGTGTAAATCAGGATTTGCAGATTATCTCTGATGAAATTGTCCTGATTGCTGATGGGACAAGATTGTATGAGGAATGTCTTAAGAGATCTGCCCTTGTTTTACATGCTCCCTCTCCAAAAAGACTTTTGAAAAGACAAAAATCATCTCTGATGAAGACAAATCCCAGCATCAGGGACACATGGGAAATTCAACAAACCAAGATTTCAATTTTCCAGAAATGGGAGCAGAAAATATTTAACCATTCAAACCTTAAGTGTTAAGAGTCCAATAGTCATTATTGCTTTGTTTTTTAGTAATGCTTTGTTTTTTCAGAGTCATTTGTCCTGCATGTTTTTTTCTTTGATGTTGACTTGTTTTTTTTCCAGCACTGAACATCAGTGCTTTGATCCAGGAGTGACTGGTATATATTAGGTTGTGAGCAGATAGTTCTCTTTCAGTCACTTTATAACATTATATAGACACGTCCATGTACAATTGAAAGCTAAAGAAAATTACTCTTTGTCCCCTTAAAGTATTTTATGCAGATGGTTATTCATAAATGTGTAGTTAAGAATCTGCTGAATTGATCTGTATAAATACTTTTAATTAATATGTCCTGACATTATCTGCAGGTTACAGTATAGATGTTAACATATTTTTTAATAGTAAAATAAAAATTTCATTTTATCATTTGTGCACTCTGTACATGGTGTTTCAGTGCCTCAGGATAGTAAAGCAATGAAAAGAAGATGAAGTGGCTGGTAATTTTCTCTTTAAACTGACCGATTATTAAGATGATAAAGCTATTACCAAACCAATAAAGAAAGTATTGGAAGAGTAGATAGGCAGTAAGCAAGGAGCCCATATGGATTTAGAAAAGGGAGTTAATGAATAGAAAAAATTATGTTTTGGAAGTGTGGAAAATGTGTCAAAAGAGTTTCCAAAAGTCAATCTGAGATAGTTTTCGCAACAGAAATAGCAAGACAAAGAAGGAAAGTAGTAGCTGTAGGCAAAGCTCAGTGTGAAGCTAATTCCAGAACAAAACAAATTTTTTTCTTTCTTTTGAATGTGAACATAGATGTTGGACCATGGGTACCCAGGCTGAAGAGCCCATGGGGTGTAGAAAAGGGAAGCTGTGTGAGAAGCATTTATTCTGCTTTCTCCCTCAGCCCTCGGGCTCTGGTTGGAGCTAAGGACATGACCAGTGCTGCAGGTACAGTGGGGCTGACCCAGTGTGCTCTGGCCATGGACTGGAGACCACCTTTAAGCTCCTGTCCTCAGCTGAGGTTGGCACTGGCGTTTGCTGAAATAGCAGGACAGTCCTGAGCAGCCACTGGTATGTTCAACAATCAGTATGGAAGAATTAGGAGATGTGACTCAGGATAGATCACGCCAGGCTGCATTGATTTTTCTTTGCCAAAACAAATGGTTCCTGAAATATAAAAGGCAGGCAAATTCTCCTTGTTGCATTCCTCTGATACTTTTAAGCTTGCCATATCCCTCCAGCTGCCTCTTTCCTCCTCAACCGCTGAGGAGCATAAGGATTTTTGATATATGGATTGTCAGTATTCAGAGGTACTGAATGGTCCCTTGGGGTTAAGAGGTGTCTGGTCAGGGACATGGAAAAGGATGAGCAGAAATTCCAGGAAACCTAAACCACATTTGAATTCTAGGAAACTTTTCTAGAGGATATGAACATATAAATAGCTTTATTGTTAGTATGTGTGTTTCATGCCACCTTGGCGTTTGTCAAATATAACCATGTTAGATTTACTTAGATTTAGTAACTTTTCATTGCAAAATGACTGAGTTAAAGCGTGTATTTTTATGTGCAGTACAGAGTGATAATAATAGGAATACACACACATATTTCATCAGCAGTTAGTGGAAAGACGCCTACTTTAATATTCCTAAAACCTCCTCTTTTTTTTTTTTTCTTGCTGAAGAAGCCTGTATCTCTTGTAGACACCGAGCTTGCATGTCTGGCAGAAAGATCCAGCCACCCTCAGGTGTCTGGGTCTGTGTTGCAGGAGCACAGGGGAGCGCTGGGTGAGCACCAGCCCCGACCTGCCTGCCCACAGCCGCTTTCCTCAGGCATGGGAGGTGGGGAGCAGGCACCTGCACGTAGGCACCCTGTGGAAAATGGGCAGGCTGAAGGTGAAATCTGGCATCGTTAGCGTGACAATACAGACACAGCCCTTCCAGACAATGAAAAGTTAGTGGTTGCAAAACAACAGGCAGTTCTTCAGGAGAAGATGGAATTTCCACTAAAGTAATCCAGTTGATTAAATTAGATTTTATGAGTTTTAACTGATTCAGGGCTTCAGGCTCTAAGACAGAATCGCCAAATCCTTTCAAATTCCTTAAGTGTTTCCTGTTTTGTCGTTTCAGGATGCTCACCAGAACCCCGAGTGTTGTTGCCCAAGTGTTCCTTCTTCTAAGCATAGTTCTTGTTATTGCTATTGCAGTGATTCAGATAAATCAGCAACAGGTCCTCTCCCCAGGGCTTAAGGTAAGTCATAGGATACCTCAGGAAGGAGAACGGTGTTTTGAACTGATGTTTAATAATAAGTCATTTTTAAGGGGTGATTCAAATGAGCTTACAGCCATAAATTCATGTTTAATCATATCATCGTGGGAACACTGAAGCTGAGAGAAAAAGAGAATTGGTCAAGAGTCAGTGGCAAAGCAGGAAAAACATTTCTTGATCCTCTCTCTGTGGTGGCTATTGTGCAATGTCTTTAGGACTGAAAGGCCAAAGTTGGAGAATATCTCACTCCTTTTTCTTTTTTTTTTTTCCCTTTAGTTTTGCCAGGGATTTGAAGTAATTTTAAAATGATTTTGAAGTGGGAAATACCCAGAGTTTAAATTCTACCCCCAAGCACAGCTGGGGAGTTTATGCTGACATCTTTGTAAATTGCTCCCGTGTATCAAAAGCATTTGGGCTCTAAGTATGCACTTGATCCTTTACAACGTGTTGGGACTTGCTGTATATTAACAGAAGCAAACAAACTTCATTAAGGGGGGCAGAGCAAGCTGCAAATGACAAACTGAAATATTCTGAAGATCAGGCTTTGCCTTTTGCTGTGGAACATGTGTGCAGGTTCTTCAATGAGAGATGTACACAACTGAGGAAAAGCTGTAGAAAATACCCTCCTAAGAAGCTGTGCAGCCTGGCATGTAGAATTCTGTTCTTCTTCCTCTTGTCAGATTTTTCATGGTCCTCTTGTCAGATTTTTCTTTGAAGTCCCTTGTCCCTGCATGTGTGTTTAACTGGATAGTTCACATACTGATAACAATAGGCTAATGCCTCATTGCACTTCATGGGATTATAAACACCTTCAGCTTTGCCTGAATCATTTGCTGTTGTGTGAGCCAGACAATGGGATAAACCTGTAATTCTGATACATGTGTTTTATGTATTTGTGTGGTGTGGTAGGGGGTGTGTGCTGGGATCGTTCATGGGGCCACAGTACCTCAAGTATGTGCTCTGTTGAGCCCCAAATGGTTGCTTTCAGCAGCCTCACATCCCACCAGTTTTCATGCAAGGCAAGCCTGGACTGACATGCATCCCAGCTGAAGCCAGCAGAAGGCTGAACTCACTATCTAAAAGACAGTTTACACACCTCTGGTGTCTGTCATTAATTCAGTTTCACATTCAGAATGATAAAACTGTTCACCTTACTCTTTGAGGAAGCATTGGAACCACCTGGACTATCTGGAGCTGGTTTAAGTTGTGAGGTTTGCTTACTGAACCACAGCAGCTTCACAGCTGCTTCTCTAGGAAGGCTGGTATTTCCCCTACTGGGTGTGCTTTAGCTTTGGATTTGAGTTTGGGCTGTAAGCCTGCTCATGCAAGCGATATGGAGGACCCTGAGCTTGATTCCTGAGACACCGAGTTGTTCTCAGTGAGTAATTCACAAGAAATTCACAGGTAGAAAAGGAGGACCTTGGTATGCCAGTGAAAGCCTCCAGTACCTGGCTGATATGATGGAGCCTGGAAATGACAGAGTCCTGAACTCAATGGTTGATTAAAATTAATTATGGCAACAACATGATGAAAGGAGATTTATTCTGTTATTACTGTTTGTGTTACCTGTGGCATAAAAGCTGTTTCCCAAGATGCATGTTGAGAGCATCCATTGTGGCACAAGAGATAAATTATATGCTATGCCCTTGGTGTTTTAAACTGTTGTTGCAAAATTGAGTATTTTGGATCCTTGATGGTTGGATTATCTGAAGACTGAGCCAGTGATTCATGAAGGAAGGGCCTGCCCATTGCATGAGGCTATAGCACTGAAAGAACTCGTGACTCACTGGCTCTACACACCATGAAGTGAGAAGAGTGATGAAGAAAACACAAACATCCTCAGTGGAGAAGTCTGCAATTATAAATGATAACAGCAATGAATGTAGTAAGCCTTTGTAGCAGTCAAAAAAAAAAAAAAAAGAAATCTGTTTGTCTATTGCTATTTTGTGAGCCCTAGAGAAAAAAAAAGACCACTTCATTATTGTATTTCTTTAATTTGTCCCTTGAGGTGCTACAGTTTTCAATACCTGAATTTTTCATGTCTCTTTTGGCTCTTAGGAAGTGTTCTGCATTGTTTGTGGATGCTGTACTTGATTAAAACTTGTTCAAACCTATGTAGCTGAATTGACACCTGCATCTAGCACAGATCCACTTTTGTGACCTCCATCCTCCCTGTAACTGGTTTAGCTTGCTAGCTTCTCTTGGCAGTTTCCCAAGTGATTGGAAGGCAGGTGGCCCATCATAACTGCCTGCTTTAAGGGTTTGTGTATCTCTACATCCTCCTATCGGAATGATACTCAGGCTGAAAAGGTGATTGATCCTGGGGCTTGCGCTTGCTTATCTCTTGGGATTACTACTCTTCAGGATGTGCCTACAAAGCCATATTCCCATAATAAGTATTTACTTTTGAGTCACTTTGTTTTCCCCCTTCTTTTATTTTTTCTTTTTTTTTCCTTCTGAACTAGAAAACAGGACCCTGAGCTTTTCTGGGTCAATGTTGTCTCCCTATCTTGTCTGACTAATCTAGACATTGTGTAGGTGGTGCAGCTCTTGGATATTAGGGATTGACCAGGCCTTTGAGCTGATTGAAATACTCAGTGAGTCAGTTGAAGTAGAAAGGAAAGAGGGGAGAAAAAGTAGTTCTGGTCTTTAATGGCTGCTAGCCTGGGATAAGGGTTTGCCTATGCTCCTACAGTGCATTCCAAAGCAGGAAGGCATTGCTTATCCTTAAAGGGCAGCCAAAGGTGATCCAATATGCAACTTGGACAGAAATCTAACATCCCCAGAAAATTTTAATCCAGCCAGTTTGTCTTTGGCAAGACAAGGCTTGTAGAATTTTTTCTCCTTCTTAAGATGCAGCATCGTGTGTAATTTCTGGCTTTTTAGTTTTTTAAGATTAATCTTGGTCCTAGCATGTGACACAGTTGTCACTGATCACTGTTTTTTGAGGCTGCATGGGCTAGTTTGCACACAGTGAACTCACACAAGTCCTGAGGAGCTTCATGAGTCACCTTGAAATGGGCCCAAGAGACCTTTTCAAAAACGAGCATCTATTTTAAGGTAGGAAGAGGCTGTATAGGAAACATAGAGGAGGAGGAGGGGGAGAAAGGAAAAAAAAAACCTTGTCAGTCAGATAAGAATCTGAAAGACTGCTCTTTTGGGATGGAAATCTCTTACTTACAGAAGGAGGCTGGGAAATGCAGGGGAAGGAGGAAGTAGCTCAAAAAAGTCCACAGTTAACTGAGGTAAAAATACTTCCATTATCTTCCAGCTCTCCTTGGGCCTGGTAGTTAGCTCTAAAAGTAGCCAAGTTAAAAGCTTATATTTGGCACTTTAAGCTGACTGAGACTATATTTCATTAGTAGTCCTTAAGCAGATTGACCATTACTGTGTGATGTACCTCCAGGGTGCTCATCTCTTCCAAGGAGAGGAAATACACTCAAATTATCTTTGCTAAAAGTAGTTACTGAAACAGAACCTGATGATGTAGTGGTTTGATAGTATCTGTGGAGCCTTTAATCTTTTAGTGGATCATAGTAAATATTGTCTGCATAAATATAAATGAAATTTTCATTATCTAACAGTCCTCTATGAAACAGACTAGACTGGTATTGCTGGTTTTCTTTGGGGGCCAGGGGTTTTTAGGGTTCCAGTAGAAGCCAGGAATAATCAGGTGTGGAAGCTGAATGGTTTGCCACCTGAAGCAGTGATCCTTCCCAGGGGACTTGTTGGTCCCCAAGGGAGGCAGTGGGATGAAATTTATCAGCCTGCTACAGGGCTCTTCCTGCTTTGCAGACAAATGGAGGCTCTCATTTTTCAGTATTGTCAGGCTCCTGGGCATCTGTCTGTTTCAAAAGAAAAAAGCTGACTGAAAAATGAGCCTTACACCGTGTGATTCCTATCAATTAGGTGACTTTGGAAGAGCTAAACATACTTTCAGGATCATAAAGAGGATACCAAAATTGCATTTTACTTCCCTTTATGAGATTGTCTTCCCAGTTACTACAGTTTTCTTCTGCCATAAAATATGGGAAAGGGGGAATGACTGGTCTGGTGAGCAGTGGGGTGGGATGGAGAAGCCTGTGCTTTAATCCCAGAGTCCAAGGGACCTGGGACAAGTAATTTAAATATTTCCCATTTATTTTATAAATAATCATGGGGTAATATTGGTTCTTTTTCCCTCTGTGTTTTCTCATACTCTGGAACAGCCTGTTCTCAGAGGCAAACTCTCAGGTGGACTAAACACTCAAAGGGAGAGGTTTATGGGGCAATTAGGAAAGAACCAGACTTGTTACATCATTCTTACTGTCGACTGTTAGGTACTTTACCTCTCTGCTCATAGCTTTATGGATCCCCTGTGCATCCTTGAATCTAAAGCCTGTGCTTAGATATCAAACCCTTCAGTGTTCAGGGAATGGACTGGGATAAAGGGAAATGAACTTGCTCCAAAATCAGGTCCTAACACAGTGTTATCTATTTGTCAGTGTTGATTTTGAACCTGATGCTGAAAGGAGATGAGCATTCTCCATCCCCACTGAATTAATTATTGAAGATGTGTAGTATGTTCCTTGGTTTGCAGCCAGATGAATTCTGTGCTTGGCTGTTGGATTCATGCCTAAGCGCCTAACACTCAAATTAATCTCTCTTTTAAATAATACACTGTGCATGCATTTTCTAAATGTCTGGTGGTGCAGTGAAGTGCAGCTGCATATGGGCATTTAAGCTGCCATTGTTTGTTTCTTCATCTAATGTATTCTTTCTTAATCCCCAGTATGGAATAGTCCTTGATGCTGGATCCTCTCGGACTACAGTCTATGTCTATGAGTGGCCAGCGGAAAAAGAAAACAACACGGGAGTAGTGAGCCAAACCTTCAAGTGCAATGTGAAAGGTGAGCTCAAAGGAAAGTTCCTTAGTTGTTTTTAGCCTGGCTTGTAGTGTTTCTTTCCCTTTCCTGTCCCTTTCCCTTCCCCTTCCCTTCCCTTTTCAGCGCTGCAGAGGGAAGACTGTCAAGACTATGTCTGTATTTGTCAGCATTAGTTCTTTTCCTACTGATACAGTAAGATGCTCTAATCATTGCACCAGAGAAAAGAAATTGTAGCAAAATTTGATTTATTCCATGGCAGTGCATGATTGGTGCAGACAGAATTCAATCTAAAGAGAATCAGGATCTGTAAATGTTTAGACCTGGTGTTTCTTTCAGAATAAAAGTCTTATATGTATTTAAAAATAGCTTGGATTAAAAAGAGTTTTAGAAGAATGGGAATCCAGCTCTTGTTAGATGTTAGTTGTTAATTAAACTTCTCTACACTACAGAATTAGGAAGTAGTTAATAAAATTATTGAGTGAAATAGCTAAATTGGTAGAACTATTTCTGACAGGGTGTCATAGTTTTACCAAACATGTAGGTGTGACCTCTGTGTCAGGAAGACCTGTGTCTGTACCCAGCTAGATGACGTCCCACAGGTACCATTGGCTACCTGCCCTGTCTCCTGTCTGAGGTTTTGAATTGATTCCTCACAGACAGACAGACAGACAGACTAGGGTGACTTCTGATCACACTCCAGTATGGTTGGGTGGTTGTGGATTCCTTCCTAGAAACTCTCAGTCAATTCAGTGACATCTCACTCAGCTGTCAGAGTTATGAAGATGCCACACATTTTGTGAAGACAGATGGCCAGGTAGCCATGGTCAGCCAAGTACTCCTCATCCCTAAGTGTACCAGATCATCAGGGTACACTCTTCCAGTCTTGGATAACTCTGCACTGCAGGAGACAGAGGGCTGGTTGATGGGAGATGTCCCCAGCTAAGCTGTAGGTGACAGTGGTGAACACATCTGTCAGTGTTTCTTTAGTGACCCTCTAACCATAGTCTTAAGCATTTAAATTGGGGTGTGGTTCTGGGCCATAATGAGGGGCAGATTTTTGCATACCTACTGAACTTGAAGGCCAAATGGTCAACTACTCTGTGAATTCTGTGGTGGTTTTATGATTTCATTTTTGCCTTTATTAAGTACCTCTGCCCTTGTATGTAGGAACCAGTCCCAAATCCAAATCCTTTCTTTATAGTTCATTTAATCTGTCCTGGTAAGACTCTAAGCACTGGCAAAACAGGCAGCTGTCCAGAAGAAAATGGTCATTGTCTTGTGACCCGCTCTGTCTGAAAACTGGAGAAGGGGAGGTTGCAGCCACCAAAGGGATGTAAGGCAATGGCAGCTGCTGAGGATGTTGCTGCTCTGTTTTCCTCTGGTAGCAGCTTTCCTTTCAGCTTCAGGCCTGTTTGTGCTAGACTTAAGTCTTTCAGCAAGTCTTAATTCAAAACCAGGGCTGTGAAAATCTAATGATGACACAGTAATGTTTTAAGTTTCAATTCACACAGCCAAAAAAGGAGCTTTGGAGTGTGGAATCTGTAAAGGCTTGCATATGTTTTTTTCTCCTGTTTCTGTCAATGCAATGTGATTGAACATATATGGTTTCTCATTTTGACTTAGTAAGAGCCACCTTTTGTTTAGCTTGGGACGAGGTTGTGCAAGACATGGCGGCTACAGAGGTACATGGAGTTCTGGCAGTTGTTCTCTACGGGGCAGTTGCTTCATGGGAGTGCCTGGACTGCTCCCCATGCGACTTCCCCAGCTTGGGAATGTTAGTAAGGAATGTTTTATTTACACCCAAACTGAGCCTGAACAAGTTGAGATCCTGATGGTCCTTGGAATATTGAGCAAGGCAGGACTTTGATGTTAATTGTTCAAATAGCTATGCCTTATGCAGCAAAGTATAACTCTCCTTTCTGCTCTTTGAAGGCTTTGGAAATTTGGAAAGCTGTTTACTAGTTCATGCACCAGAGCAGACCTGTACCTCTACAAATTCAAGAGCCATTTCTGTGCCTCTTGAAATGCACAGGCACCACATTGTATATTCCATAAGCACTCCTAGTTTTCAGCAATCCTACCCTTGTTTGCAGTTATGGGGAGGGGGAGAAGGGGGAAATGTCTTTCTCTTAACACCTGTTTGCTAATTGGGATAATTTGTAGTTGGCAAAGCAGGATGAAATCTATCTCCTCATTCTCTTTTAGGCCCTGGTATATCCAGCTATGAGAGTAGCCCTGGAGCTCTTGCCAAGCCTCTTGATGACTGTCTGAATAAAGTCAAGGAGAGAATACCAGTTCATCTGCATAAAAACACTTCTGTTTATCTGGGGGCTACAGCTGGCATGAGACTGCTGAGGTATGGCACAGATTTGAGCTACTCTGTATGCATACTAGCATAGCAGTCTGTGGAAAAAGAATGTGAAAAATGCACTGGATGGATTTTTACCCACTGGAAATTGGCCATCTCAAAAGGAAATGGAGCCCAGCCAACTTAATTTAATTAACTTCTTTGATAGGGAAAGCATGTCTTTCCTCTGTTACGCTGTATTGAAAAGAAACTTGCTTTATTTTGGAGAAGGCAAGAGTTTGATTTTCTCTTTCATATTTGTCACAAAATACAGTGCTATGTAGACAGATAATGTTTGTGCACGTCCATGGGCAGCAAAGGCAGATTGAAGCTAGACACTGCATTCTGAGTGTGGATGGGATCTGATGTGATGTAGCTTTTGGGGTCTGTCTGTGGCTTTAGCCTTGGCACAAATTTGCTTTATTATATTTGATCTGTGGCTAAACAGAGCTGGAAGAGAGATTCCAGGACTGTTTTTACCAGAAACTGTCATATAAACACTCAGTTCATTACGAATAAAGGGGTATATAAGGAGAAAAAATCCCACCCATGGAGCTGCATGATAAAGAGTGAAGTCAGTACATACTGAGGGAGTTGCTTGCTGAAATAATGCTGGATACTGGCTATTCCCTATCATAGGCTTCCCCTTTGGGGAAATAATGTCTATTGCATTTATTAGGTGATTGTAGCAGTTTTCTTGAATTGCTAGTCAGTGAACAATAAACATGAAATTGCCTTTCCAGATTCTCAGTGTCTCATGTTTTGTGAATTGCTTAGGTTGCAAAATGAATCGGCAGCCAATGAAGTCCTTGCAAGCATTCAAAACTACTTCAGATCACAACCTTTTGAATTTAGGGGTGCGCAGATCATAACTGGGCCAGAGGAAGGGGTGTATGGATGGATAACGGCCAACTATTTAATGGGCAATTTCTTAGAGGTGTGTGGAAAAAACTGCATGATTTTCTTTTCACTGTTTCTCTCTTATAAGTGAGAAGTTTGAGAGGACATGCCTGTTAAAGTGTCATAGTTGCAACTTCTGTTTTCCCCTGAAGTCTCTATCAGGGTCTTTTTGTGGCAGTAATAGGAAAAACATAAATCAAAGAATATGTTGTTATGGGAATGGGATATGGCAAAGGTAAAATTGTTGATCCACAAAAATTAACTCTTCTCTGAATGACACTGGGTGCCTTACCTAAAACCAAAAAGTTAGATGACTCTTAAATGCATTGGTATGTTAAGTGTGACAGGTGGTGATTGTCTTGCCAACTAAAGATCTTTTCTTCTTATTATTTGCTGTCCCTGCCGCCCTACTGGTGAAGGACCTACCTGGCTTAGGGGTCTGCAAATCGTTTGGCAGTGTTGGCTCACTTGTCTTAAGCAGACAAGACTGTTTGAAGCACTGAAGGTGGCCAAATAGGCCTCAGCTGAGCCAGAAATCGTTCGTACACAGCTTATTCCAAGAGTGCTGAAAAGCTGCAGGCTACGACACCAACTCTCTTGTGCAGACCAAGCGATACCGATATAAACACACTCATGCTGTTCTCAGACTTGGAATAGGGAGCCAGATGTGTTGGAAAATCCATTTTTAGATACAGGTATTCAGTGTGATTTCATTCAGAGTAAAAGCTGTACCAAGATGACCTGCAACCACTCACCTGCATTCGTGACAGGAGTGTGCTTCCCTCACCATCAACAGCACTTCTGCCAGATTGTCTTACTGGGCTAAAATGACCTTCAGCCAGTACTGCTGAGTATTGCTAGCTGTCCTGACTGAATGGTTCCTATCAGATCATGGCCATTAAATAAGAAGGAATTGCTTGCTGGAGCTGTGACTGATAGCTCATGGTGAACGTGCTGTTGACTTGCACTAAAAAAACAAGTTTTGGGAACACCTGTTCTGTAGGAGTTTTTCTCATTGTGTGCATTTCATGCAGCAAAAATGGCATTATGAACTTCAAGGTGGTGCCAGTCTTCTACCATGTGAATTTTAATAATCCAAATATCAAATTCCATATGGCAAATTCATAAAAATGGACTGCAAGATGTTGTGAAACCAGTTTAGTCTAGAGAGTTCTGTGAAGAAATACATGTGGAATATCACTAGGAGAAGAGAGAAATTCTGACCTTTCTCGTGACAATGGGCTAAGGGTCAAATTCTGTGAGGAATTGTTTATGGGAATTTTTCACTGTAGAATTTTATTTTGAGTATATTTGCTAGCCCATAAACCCCATCGTTTCCCTTGTGTATACATTCATCTCATCATGCTCACTGGATAAATATTGACATAGAAAATCTACTTTTGGCACTGTGACTATTTGGATCAAATACAAAATTTGGGGAATATTTTGGGTAATAGGGAAAAATGCCATCTGAATGGATCAGACTGCAGTTTCAGTGGAGGAAATGTACAGATTAAGGGTCCTTGCTCTTTTGACTTTGATGGAGCTTTCATCTGACTTTTTTGCATTTTTCACTCTATTTTCACTCTCTGTGATCTCTTGGTATTCTATTCCTTTAATACTTCTTCTTGCCTTGAAACAAGAAAATCTTGATACCATTTCCATTCAGATTTGTTCAAGTTCTCAATGGGTATCTGAACTTCAATTCCCTACATTCTAGGATAGACATTGCTCTGGTTAGTCCTGTGCTTTAACCATTGTGCTGTCCTACTGAGTTGAACACTATGCTGCATTCATTTTCCCATCTTTCAGGATCATTTCACTCTCTGAAAGTACACCCCTCTTATGTAAAAACATAATTCCTGTTTTCCTCATAGTTACTTTTTTTTTTTTTTTTGAAAGAGTGAAGGACAAATAATGGGGGGGGGGCAAGTTTCAAGAAGTAAAGAGTAGAAAAGCTTGAGGGGAGAACAAGCAGGTGATATTTCTAATTTGCCTTGCTTTTAATTTTACATGTAGAGAAACCTTTGGAGGACATGGGTCCATCCTTACAGAAAAGAGACTATGGGTGCACTGGACCTTGGAGGAGCTTCCACTCAAATTTCATTTATCCCCGAGGACCCTGAGGAGCACTTCAATAGCACCTTGCAAGTGAAGTTATATGGTTACAACTACAATGTCTACACTCACAGCTACCAGTGCTATGGGAGAGATGAAGCTGAGAAAAGGCTTTTAGCATTGCTGTTCCAGGTCTGTTTAAGACCCTTTGCTATGTTGCTCTTGCAAGTGTTCAGTAATTGTCTGAGCAGGGTCTTAGGCTTGTGTTCTCTTCCCTTTGCTGGAGTCTGGAGACGCTACTAAGAGCTCAGTTGTGCTTTGTTGTGGCCAAACACACTTAGGTTTCATACAAAAAACTTCATAGTTGTTAAAAATTAGTGAGAGTTCTGTGCCATTTGACAAAAAGGCCTTGTAAATATTTTGCTGATCTTGCCAATGACTTCTGGAGAAAGGAGTTTCTATGAATTATAGTGATCAGCAGTGTTGTGCTGACCAGTCATGTCAGTGAACAAAAACACATGCATCTGCAGTTTAAAAAGATTCCTGTAGTTCATGCCAAATTAGGTCCTTTTTGCTTTTGACTAATATTTATTGCTTGGGATTTCTTGTATCTTATTTATTTTTTTATTCTTTTTCCCCCCAGAAATCAAACACCAGTGCCAATGTGGATAATCCCTGTTACCCTCAAAACTATAACACAGCATTAACGATGAAGTACTTCTTTGGCAGCCTTTGTACACAGTCTCTGAGACCAGCAAATTACTACCCCAACCAGCTTGTGAATTTCCATGGAACAGGAGACCCAGGTCTGTGCCAGGAGATGGTTTCTTTATTGTTTAACTTCACTGCTTGCAGAGACAGAGAGGACTGTTCATTTAATGGAATACATCAGCCAAGAGCAAAAGGGAATTTTGTGGTAGGTTTGCAAACACGGTGTGTTTCTTTTTGAGCTTGTTTGCTTTTGATTTCTGTAGTTCTGAAAGTAACCTGTCATCCACTCCTTTTCTATAGGCTTTCTCTGGATTCTACTATACAATTAATGCTTTGAATTTATCTGGGCACTTTTCTCTGGATGACTTCAATTCGAGTATGTGGTTTTTCTGTTCACAGAGCTGGTCACAGGTAAGTGGGTGGTTGGTTGGTTGTTTTTTGGTGTTGCTGGGATTTTTCTTTTCCATTTTAAACCTCTAAAAGAGGGATATAAAAATAATATGGACTGGCTATGTGTTCAGAATCTTTCAGAGGGTCTGTATCAACCTAGCATTTGTTTCTCCATAGTGCTTCAAACCATGTAGTATTTCTGTCATGCTTAACACTTGGAATAGGTTTCAAAATTTCATTATGCAGTTCTAACCATGCTATAGAGGTGACATGTAAATTTTAGAAACCATAACATCCTCTATCTTCAATGTGTAGTTTTATGATTATTTACATTGCTTACTACATAAGCTGTGTCACTTTAAGAGTCTTTCTATTTCTCAATCCCTATATGTAGCTGCCTACACCTTTACTTGGTATTTCTGAAATATGTTAATAACTTCTAATTAGAACCCAAATATTATCTAGTTACAAACCCCAAAGCATTTGCTTTTTCCATAATTAACATGTTTTTTTAAGAAAACCCTTTTGCTTTCAGCTCCAGTTTATGCTGCCTAAATTTGAAGAAATATATGCCAGATCCTACTGTTTCTCAGCCAATTTCATATATTACTTGCTTGTACATGGTTACAACTTCAATGCAGAAACTTGGCCACAGATACATTTTCAAAAGGAGGTGAGTAATAATAATTTTCTCTTACTGTCATTTTAATCCAAAGAGATTGAGGAGGAGACAGAAGATGCAGCAGCCTGCAAAAATGGAATGGTTGTAAACAGCCTTAGCAAATGACTGTCAAATGTTTGGCATAAGACAAGACACTTTTCAAACCTCAGGAGAAATCTCAGCCTGTTTCCAGGGGTTTGCAGCATTACTTGGGGATGCTACATAGATTCTTTTAAAGAGCTTTAAGCAAAGATCAAACACTTGTGTTTTAAACATTTCCCTAGTATTTTGCTCTAGGCAGTGATCTGCCTAAAACACCTCACCAGTCAAGGTCAGTTTGAGCTAACCCTTCTGAGCCAGAGAGCAGAACTCTGCTTTGCTGTCTCCTGGCAAAGCTCTGGAGGAGCTGGCAAAGCAGTTTGTAGTCAGTGAGTGGTGATGAAGCAGCTAGGACAGTTTCCATCCTCACCCAGCTCATCCATCTGGGCTGTAATCTGGCTGTCTGGTATAAGAATATTTTGATGGGGTATTGCCTTTCAGCTGACAGAGAGAGAAGGCTTACAATAGCTGTGTAATAGATGCATTTATTTTCCTCTCTGCCACTGCACAAAGCCTTACTCTGAAATCCTATCCCAGACTGTCTCCTAATGCCCATATAGTTTGGAAATGCTTCAGTACTCGCATGCAAAACCAACAAAAGAGTAGGTTGTAGATCTTCATGGTGTATTCTTAAATCCCCTTAGATGTGGGAGATGCTGGCAAGCTGTGAATGAGAAATCAAAAGCAATGTGTTCTGAACAGTCATATCTATCACTCGTGCACTAAGGAATCAAGTAGGATTTTCTTGCCTTGTTTTGACCTCTGATGGACAATCATTATCAGCTCTGGAGGAGAGTTCAAAGTTTAGCTGTTCCACCAGGAAAACAGCACAGAGTTTACTTTGAGATCTTAATCTCCACTGGGCAGGGGTGTGCATTTGTCTTGATGGAGTGTGGATCTGTCTTGATATTTAAATATATCTTGTATCATCTCCAGCAGATAGGAGCAGCCAGAAACAGCAACATTTTCTTGTTTTTAGCCAAGACTATAAAAATACTGAACAAAACAAAACCCCAAAAGGCTAATTTAAAATTAATACCTTTGTTGCCTAGGTTTTACACAAGGGTAATCATGAAACTCCAAAATGCAGAACTACATTCTCTTAATTAGATCTGCCCCTACTAAAATGCTAAGGTCTAATGTTGGCTGATGAGCTAAGCTGCCCCAGAGATAACAGCACAATCTCACTACGACTGGACAGTGGGCTTTTTGTCTATGCTAGGAGTATGTATTTCCTTTTAATTAGTGAACACAGCCAATGAAAAGAACCTTGGCCTAATGCTAAGATCTGGGCGAGATCCAGAGCTAGATGATTTGCAAAAAATTAGAAGTTTTAAACCTCATGATAAGAGGAAGACAAAGGACACTTTACCTTTTGATCCTGTGCTTATCAAGTGCCAGGACAATGACTTAATGAAAAGGACAGTAGAGAGCTGGTAAACTCTATTGCTCAAACCAGAAGTAGGGAAAGATGGCAAAACAGGAGGACCATGGAGCAAATACAAACATACTCCATTTTTTATTATTTCATCCATTTTGAAGTAGTTTTCCATTTACGTTTATTTTTTAAATGGAAGAGCCTAGTTTTGGTTTGTTTGTCGGCACAAAACCAAACATGGAACAAAAGATAATAGAGTTCCTGCTTTGGGGACTTTATCCTGGCTTCCTCTTTGGCCATGTTGGTGAGACTCCTTGTGGGTTTTCTTTGTTTTCTTGAACTCAAATGACATCCTGGAATTTGGCTATGGTGAGGGGCTAATTTTAGGAATTGGCATAGTAGTCATGGTTTTTTTTATTTGTTTGTTTAAAATGTGTTTCTTGCACAGAAAATTACATAACTGTCTGTCTTCATATAGACCACACATCTTTGTACCCACCCAATACTTGTGTCTCACTTCTTTAGCCCAGCGACCAATTTTATTACCATTCTCTGGAACTACAGAAAAAGGATAATATAAAATGGTTCTGTGTCTTCTTTGTATATTCCATTAAAGATTTCTCCTTGCTAATGTAAAGGACAGTTGCCATCAACAGCAGTTGAGCTTTTGGAGTCTATTCTCTTTGAAAATTCCGTGGGACTAGGACTCTTCTGTCTTTATTTCAGGTTGGTAACAGCAGTATAGCGTGGTCACTCGGTTACATGTTAAGCCTCACAAACATGATTCCAGCAGAAGGCAAGCTGATCCAGTTACCTCTGAAACCTCCTCTGTTTGCTGGGCTCCTCGTCTTCCTCACAGCCACAGCACTGTTGTGTCTCCTCTTCCTCGTCTACTTGTGTATTGCATCGCATCATCGGAAGAACATCCCTCACGTTGAACACGTATTTATTGCAGAATGAATGATCTTTGCTGAAGACAAAACAAAAATTTGATAGTGCTATTAAGCAGAACTTTATTTTGTACACCGCCCCCATTTTTCAAAAATAGACAGCAAAACTGACTTCTGAACCAGAGGCATCAATAGAGAAGAGGCACAAAGGAATCTGTGATATGGTGAATTGGAGTGCTTTTGGTAATTTTGGTAATTGTTTCTGTAAACCTCATTTGTCCAGTATGCAGCAGAGAAAACATGGGCAGACATATCACTTTGCTTTATAAGGGATTACTTGCCTTTTCCTGCCAGGTATGTGTTATTTTTTTTGTTCATTAACTCTGTGCTAACTGGTGAGCTCAAGCAGTGGTGGATTTGATCACAGTGTCAGTTGTTCAAGATAAAATGAAACAAGACAGTAGCAGCTGTGGGAGGTGGGAACATGGTAGCTGTCCTTGGTGCAGTGCTAACACTAAAAGGAAGTAATCTAATTTCTGAAACTGGAACAAGCATTGGATAATGACAAGAACTGAAAGGAAGGGCTGTGATAGAATTGTTTTTATTGCTGTTCCAAATGGATTGATCCCCATCACAAAAAGGTGTAATAAACTGTCAACACCTCTCAGGACTTTTGAGCCTGTCTTAAACAGCTATATCTTTTGGTACCATGGAATCCCCAAAATTCCTCTGGTCTGGTGCATAAGATTTGCTTTGGAAGTGGAACAAAAGGCTTTCACACTTTAGTAACTGAACCTAAATTTAAATATCTCACAGTTGCCTCCAGAAGACACTGGAGTTTTCGGTGTCCTTTTCTGACTTTCACAGAAATGCTTTCTGTAGGTCCTTACACTGAAACCCTGACCTGTATACCCCACATATTGTTGGTCTCAGACAGTGGCAGTCCATACTGATTTGACACATATGTATTATTTCAGCTGTCTGGATAGAGTCTCAGGTCTGAACATTACATTAACATGTTAAACCCTTCTTTCAAGGCCAAGAGGAACAGGAGCCAGTCTCCAGGCCAGCAAAGCACCTTTACTCTGTGGGTACAGGAAAGTATTCCTGGAGCTGCAGTCATGGCTCTAGTGCCTTGCTCAGCCTTTCCACTGTCCTTCAGCAGCACTGGGATCCATCTGGAAGATGCTTCTGTCAAACATACTGAATCCAGAGCTTTCCTACAAGGGCTGCTGCCTTCATGCAGCCATCAGCTGGCTTCCTTGAAAGCCCAGGCATTCTTCACCAAACCTCACACTCCCTTAAATCATAGGAATATTTCAGCTTCATCTATTCCTAGTATTGATTATGGGATAGATTGGAGACAAGTTGCCAGTATTTTTACCCATAAGTAACATTTTTAATTTCATTATTTTGTTTCTACATCACCTTCTTACATATATTTGTTTGTGTGGTTGAGGTTTTATGTTTTTTCATAGGCTGACAGATGATTTGAAGGGAGCTTAATATCTTTTTAAATGAAAAAAAGAAAAAAGTGATTTTTCAAGCGGATCAATAGGGCTTTGTCCCTTCTCTTCTCCAGTCCCTTCTCTTCTTTGTCCCTTCTTCTTCAGTTGATATACTGTTAAGTCTTGTCAGTCTTACTGGAGTAGCAATAAGGTACAAGGTATTATAAGATGATGAAGAGCTCTGTGCTGTCACAGTTGTATCTGATAAAGTATCTGATAAAATTTACTTCAGAGTGCATGGACATTACAGGCAGGAGATATTTTCTGTGATGGATCTGTAACTGCAGTTATGGGTGAAAAAAACCCCAGACTGTTGGATGAGAGCATTAAAATGTTTTCTGTGGAAAATACTATTCTGGAATATTTACTAGCCCTACAAAACATTTGCTTTGTGAGTGGCAGGCCCATTCAGATGTGGTTTTACACAAATGGAACACACTCAGAAGTTAGTCTCTGTAGAGCTGGCAGCTAAAGAACAAGTAAATTATTTCAAAAACCATTTGGACTTCCAGATGTACTTAGATAGGCCAGTATCTGTTCAAAGAATCAAATTACCCCTGTGAATCGCCTGTTTTGCTTTTTTAGTAGTTCCCTCTTGTCCTTATGTATATAGTCTCCCTCAGTGTCACTGGGATACGACCACCTGCTCTGTCGTACCTCTCCTAGAAGTTTCAGATGGGAAAGTTGAGGGTGTTGAACTTCCAGCCACGCAGCTTCAATGACCACAGCTAACTCCTCCCCCAAGTGTGAGCTGCAACCAGAACAACAAGCCAGATCCCTGTCCTGCTGTCTAGAACCAAATGGATCTCTGGGGGAGACAGGGAAGTTGACAACACTTGGGAATGTGTACAAACCAGAGGTTATTTATCTTTTTATACTCTTCAGTGCCTGCTTATGAAGATTAATAAAATTGTGAAAACTTAAGCCAAGTGTACGTTTTATTTTTAGCATGTTTTTCCCTTCCTCTACCAGTATTTCCATGCTGGTAGAAATGCTGTTGTTAATAGAAGTGTAAGAAATCACTGAAATGCTGTTTTAGAGGGTGGAAATTTGCAAGCTGCAAAACTGATCCAGGTTCTTTAGTGGACACATCAGATCATATGTGATGGTGACTTGGGAATACAAACACCATCACTCCAAACATCCCCCCCTTCCTCCTTCTTCCCCCACTGTACAAACTGAGTGTGATTTCCTCAGGTCTGGAATATCCCTTTGGTCAGTGTGGGTCACCTGTCCCAGCTGTGTCTCCTCTCAACCCCCCCATGCAATCCCAAATCCCTTGCCAGCGTGGCAGTATGGAAAGCAGAAAAGGCCTTGGCTCTGCACAAGCCCTGCTCAGCAATAAAAAACACATCTCTGTATTATCAACTCTGTGTTCAGCACAAATCCAAAACACAGCCCCATACAAGCCACTGTGTTATCCCTACCAGCCGCAAGCGGCACGAAGTGACAGCCTCTTACAGGAAAGAACATTGTGACTCGAGGCAATCTCGGTGTATCCCACACTCCGCAGTACAGGCTGGGCTCATGGTGGGCGCTGCCCCAGAGAGGGACAGTGTTCTGCGGTGACCAGGACAGACAGTTTAGAGCAGTGCCTATGGAGGAGGGTGGGACCTTCAGGTGGTTGGACAAGAATTGATTCTTCTGGACAATATCTCCTGCCGCGGCGGAGTCTGACCGCGGGCCACAGCGACAGGGCCAGGAAGACGGGAACGCGCGCGCCGGGACGCCACAGCGCACGCGCGCGCCGGAGCCGCGGCCACGGCGCGCGTCCCCGCGGCCGCCCCGCCCCGCGCACGCGCAGCGGGGCCGCCGAGCCGGCTTCCGGGCGCTGGGGAGGCCGCCCCGCCCTCTCTCTGCTGCCGCCGCCATCATGGTACGTGCGGCCATGCCCCGCTCCGCCGGCCCCGCCGCGTCCCGCCGCATCCCGCCACGCTCCCGCCATATCCCCTCTGCCGCCCCAGCGCTCCCGCCACCGCCTCCCTGCGCCGGCACCCGCGGCGGCGGCGGGGAGCCCGCGCCCGCCTCACCCGCGCTAGGCCGGGGCCGCGCTCCGCGTGTTGTGCGGGCTCAGAGCGCGGCGGGACCGTGGCCCCCTTGCTGAAGCCCAGGGGTTTCGTGCTGTTCGAAAGCTTTGCGGGAGCTGAAGGGAACTTAGAGGAAGGATGGGGTAGGAGTATTTACAGGAGCATGTGGTGACGGGGCAGGGGGAAATGGCTTCACACCGTAAGAGAGTAGGTTTAGATTAGATACTAGGGGAAAAAAAAATTACTGTGGGGGTGTTGAAGTACTGGGACAGGTTGTCCAGAGAAATTGTGGATGCCTCATCCCTGGAAGTGTTAAAGACCTGGTTGGATGGAGCTCTGAGCAGCCCGGTGAAGTGTAAGATGTCCCTGCCCATGGCAGGACGACTGGGACTAGGTGATCTTTAAGGTCTCTGTCCAACCCAAACCATTCTGTGATTTTTTTTCCGGGGAGCTCTTTTAAAGGGTCTCCTGAACCTTGAAACTGAAAATGGCCTTGGCTCTGTTCTCGCCTAACTCCATTCCTGCTTGCTCTCCCAGGTGTTCAAGCGCTTCGTGGAGATCGGCAGAGTTGCCTTCATCTCCTTCGGGCCACATGCTGGCAAACTGGTGGCCATCGTGGATGTTATTGACCAAAACAGGGTAAGTTGTGAGTGCTGTGCCTGTGTTGCCTCCTTTCTGCCTTAATGGAAGCTTATATGCTAATGTTGTGTGTATTTACTTCAATAGAAATTTTGTTTTCAAATAAGTAATTGATAAAAGGATAGGATTTAACAGCTGTTGTATTTGAAACCTTTAGGAGCACACTTTCCTGCCAGCAGGTGTTACATCCCCCTCACTGCTGTGTTTCCTTGCTGCAGAAGTGGACAGGGGATGTCAGTTGGAGTCTAAAGCATATAAATGGAATGGCATTAATGTGTGTGTAGAGTGAATATTTGGGCTAGGGGACTCTTCCTGTGCACATCTTAGTTTTGCATGCTTTTTTTTTTTTTTTTTAAATTCCGTTTGGCTTTTTTGTCAAAGGTAGGCCTTTAAAATTCTTTTTGTAAAGCTTTGGCTTGTACAGGCAAGACTTAACAATCTCCATTTTCATCTGCATAATTAAGTTTGGCATCAGTGTTGTCAAGATACTGTTCATACATTATTAGGAAGCAGCTGTCTAAATCAAATGCAATGGGAAAACTGCTGCAAACCCCCCACATTTGTTTCCCTTTTTCAGGCACTGGTGGATGGCCCCTGCAGTGGTGTCAGAAGGCAGGCCATGCCCTTCAAGTGCATGCAGCTGACTGACTTTGTCCTGAAGTTCCCACACAGGTGAGTTGGAATCTTTCTTGACCTGTGTAAAAGAACCCCATGTGGTTGCTTGATGACTGATCCTTACTATGTCTAGAAGGTTCAAATGGTAGTGGATTAACAGTAAAAATTTGGCAGACTGTGGTATCCCAGTTGAATATGTTTAGGTTTTCATTGCTAGTGTTGGCTGATAGCTGCTGTTCAGAGGAAGTCTCACAGCAGTCAAGGCATTTCAAAGGTAGTTCTGTGGTGGATGGTGTGGGGGAAAGCAGTGTAAATGCTGCTGTAGCTGCAGCTTTGCTTTTGCTACTCTTAAGACACCTTGAGGCATTAAGTAGGTTCCCTGCCTACAGAACTACACTGGAATTGCAGGAGGCTGAACTCATTCTGTTTTTTTAGCTCAGTTAATGTATGAATTTCTGTCATTTAGAATCAAAAAAGGGCAGTGGTTCTGATCCCAAAGCAGTGCTAGGAATAGCTGCTCATTTGAACAGTGAGGTGGATTGGGAGCAGATCCTGGAGGTCCATGATCAGTGGCACGGGGTCTAGTTGGAGCCTGTCCCCTGTGGTGTCCCCCATGGTTCCATTCTGGGCCCAGTATTGTTTTAACTTAACTCATCAGTGACTTGGGTGAAGGGGCAGATGCCTCCTCAGCAAGTTCATTGATGACACAAAGCTGGGAGGAGTGGCTGATACCCCAGAGTGCTGTGCTGCCATTCAGAGGAATCTCAACAGGTTGGAGAAACAGGCAGAGGGGAAACTTAGGAAGATCAACAAGGGCAGGTGCAGGGTCCTGCACCAGGGGAACAATAATCCCAAACTCCTGTACAGGTTTGAGGCCAACCTGCTGGAAAGCAGCTCTGCAGAGAAGGACCTGAGGGTCTTGGTGGGACAGCAAGCTGTCCCTGAGCCAGCAGTGTCCTTGTGGCCAAGAAAGGCCAATGGTATCCTGGGGCATTAGGAAGATAGCAGCCAGCAGGGCAATGGAGGTGATCCTGCCCTGGTGAGGACACACCTGGAGAGTTGTGTCCAGGTCTGGGCTCCTCAGGACAAGAGATATGTGGATCTCCTGGAGCTTGGGTGACCAAGCACTGGAACAGGTTGCCCAGAGAGATTGTGGAGTCTCCCTCACTGGAGATACTCAGGAACCCCCTGGGCCCAATCCTGTGGTACGTGCTCTGGAATGGCTCTGCTTGAGCAGGGAGGTTGGAGCAGGTGACCACTGTGGTCCCTTCCAACCTGATTCATTCTGTGATTCTGTCAGTTCTAATCAAGCATTTATTCAGCAGAACATTAGGCCACAAGGATGCATGTGGCATTGACTTGAAGTAGGGTGTCTGAAGTAATGCAGTAAGAATCATCTTCCCTTGAATGAAATTTGGGAGGCCAGCATCGGGGAGAACCTTTTTTTAATAAAGACTGTAAATACGATTTTGTGACTTCCAATGCAGTGCTCGTCAGAAGTGTGTGCGACTTGCTTGGGAGAAGGAAAATATAAATGAAAAATGGTCAGCGACAAGATGGGCAAAGAAGATTGAAGCCCGAGAAAAGGTAACAGTGTTTCACTGGGTGAGGAGTACTAAGCTCCTGCTTAGTAAAGTTAGTTACACTCTAAAGGCTGCACGTTTTCAATAGCAAGCTAGGATTAAAGATAGACAAAGCATAGGTTTTTAGCTTACCAACTTAAACTTCTTTTTTTTTTTACAGTAAATGTTGTTTTGTTCAGTTTTTTCTGTAACAGCCTCTTTTCCTGCACCTCTTTTCCTGCATCCTGGGATGGTGCAAAGGCCTTAAATAGTGAGCTAGTTCCAGAAGTGCAGATAAACCTCATTTGGAGATGATCAGTTACTTTAGGAATGCTTTGCAACGCTGAGTTTTTCTTCTTGGATATATCAAAGTTTCATGACTGATTCTTTTCACACAGAAAGCCAAAATGACTGACTTTGATCGTTACAAGGTGATGAAAGCGAAGAGAATGGTAAGTGTTTGAGTGCTGCTTCTTTATGGGGTTAATGCTTGTAGCTTTAGAGTCCCATCCAGTGTTAGTAGCCCTACTTTAAGAGCTGTCTTGGGTGTGAATGTTTTGAATTTTCCATGCTTCATTGTATGTCACCACCTTCTCTTCTCTAGTCAGATTTGAACTTGTGTAATCCACATGTCAGTCCTCCCAAGTCAGAGCTGAGGAAGGGATTGCCTGCTGATAAAATCACATATTCTGGATGGGTTGCTGTTAGTATTTCACTCTCTAATGAAAATCATTACACATGAAATACTGAGATGCCTGAGCTTCCAGACAGAATGATAATGTCCACTTGGTAGATTGGAACAGTTTTTAGGTGGAATTTGACATTTCAAATAGAATGCATGGTAAAGGATGATAACGAAAAGAAGGCAGAATCTGAAAGCTTAGCATTTGAATTATGGCACAATATTTGAACTCTTGCTCTTCCCATTCTGATAAAGTGTAAACATTTCTTTTTTTTTTTTTTTTTTAACAGAGAAACAGAATCATCAAGCATGAAATGAAGAAGCTCCAGAAGTTGGCTTCTAAAAAGGGCAAGAAGCCAGGGAAGCCAGAGAAGGCACCAAAGGGCAAAAAGCCAGAGAAGGCACCCAAGGCTAAGAAGCCAGAGAAGGCACCAGCATCCAAGGCACCAGCACCGAAGGCACAGAAGGCACAGAAATAAAATGAACTTCTCATTATGTGTAACTGTCCTTGTTCTGGTTTTAAAATTACAAACATTTGATTTAAATTGTAATCATAAGTTTGTTTTTATTTCAGACCAAGAGTTGTTGTCTGTCTCATTTTTTAATGTCCAAGTGTTGGATTCTAGCATTCCCCAGGAACATGCAGAAATGCTTTTGGCATGCTGTGCCCAGTACTCTATACCCAATGCTAGTTGAAATAATAGCACTCCCAGTTATTTAAAGTAGGTCAGATCCTGACATTTAAAAGCAGTCTGCTATTGGAATTGGTTGGGAATGTACAAAATTACTTCCACAGTCTTGAGTGTAAAATACATGAAAATAATTACACTAATAGTTCTGTGTAAATTCAGGCATATACTGAAAGGATATGTTTTGGTTAGAATACAAGAATGTCAGTGTTTGAAAGACTTGACAAATTGCTGTTCAAACACTAAATAAATAATTTTTTAGAAAACTTAAACCATTTTTAAAGTAGTGACCTGGAATACGTGGATGCTTCAGATGTCAAACACCATAGTTGCCCTGTTATGTTACCATAAGCACAGTTACAGTCATTTGTGAAGTATGAGCAAGATGGAAATTGTCAGCATGTATTTCAGTATGTTTGCTTTTTGGAATGTTTAAGATTTTGTGTCAAGACCTGAGATTAACTCCACTTCCTTAAACTATGCAGCATATATAATTTCCACTATAATCAAAACCATCAAATAAAAGAGGGAGCATGACTTAAAAATGAGTTCATCTGAAACACCAAACTGCTCAATTTAGTCTTTGCATTATAAAATGTTTACAAATCTCAATGTCAGCATCCATGTAATTTCCTGTGTTTCCTCCTGTAGTTTCTTGGCAGGAGATAGATTTTCTTCATATTGAATGGAGAAATCTTGTAAGTCTGACGTATCATAATTTAAAAGCAAATTACTTTTTTGGTCAAATATAAATTGGAAGAAGTATATATTTTAAAGAATAAAGGTTGTGAGACCTTTATATTGTTGTATACATGTAAAATGCACTGGTAAGCATATGTTGTTAAAAACATGTGCTTTAACTATTTAAATGGTTAGTGCTGCTTGTTTCAGCCAGCATTAGGCATACTCAAATACTTAGAAGTATACAGTGTTGAGCTATTTATATACCCTTGTAAATAGAGTTCAAGCACATGGTTGATAGGAAGGGATACAACTGCTAAGGGGGAAAAAAATCAAAAATCATGCAAATTGGGACTAAAAGCCACGCTCAAGTGTCTGGAGATCTTGATTTAAATTGGATTTTGAAGTGATTAAATCCACCTACTCTGAAACTCTTAACTTGAAAGTAACTTCAAAGTTCTATCAACCTGGAGGTGCTTTAAGGTGAAAGAGTTGTCCCTTAGGGTTCTTGATTTTTTTTTTTTATGTACTACTGTTAAGCTTGGTTATGTAAGACTGAGGGAAAAAATGGTAAATGTGCCTGTACAGAAACAAGACGTGCCTTCAATCATATGGAGCTCAGAAACGCTTTTTCTACACCATCTACTAGTTTTTGAAAGTACTGTCTTCCCAAGAGCATCTTTGGCTGTGACTACACAGCAATTTATCCAGTGTTTTTGTCCCTACCACTCAGCAGCTGCTGAGGCAGCTGAAACTTTTCCAAGATGTAAGGTGTACAGTAATCCGTGGGAGCTAGGATTGTCCTGAAGCGTGACCTGGCAGTGGTATAAAACACATGTACACGGTTGTGTTTGCCCTAGCAGTGTGTCACAAGAGCAGGACATTAAAGATTTAGGCACTGCTGGGGAGTGAGGGTTTTGTGCCTTAAAAGAAAGCTGGGCTCTGTAACACCACACCTAACAAGCAGCATTTCTGTCAAAGTACTGTTTTTATTTTGGTACCTGCACTGTGCATTTCTGACTGGGTGTTCCATGTCAGCAGCGTCTGGTGCTCCTTTCAGCAACTCAAAAACCTCTTCGAAACCTGCAGGTGTGTATTGTGGGCTAGTCACCTTCCTTTCAGTCCACGAGCATTGTCCAGCCCTCTGGGCTGGTTCTTCCTTTTTGTAAAGATACGGGGAAGAGGAAGAACTGCAGGAGTGCAGTTTATTTCTGAGGGTTTACCACACGATGGCAACGTTAGCTCTTCATAACCTTGTTCCTAAGGCCAGGCGATTGTGCTGCCTTCCCGTGCAAGGAATGGTGCCAAACAAAAGGGATGGTACAAACATTTGAGAGCAGTGGACGTGCTTAGCCAATTCTTCATTTTTGCCTTTATACTTGACTAAGATGTACTTGTATCTTTATTTACTTCGTGGAGCTGAGCAGAAAGAAATGGGGTTTGCTGTTGAGAAAGCTTAAAGAGAAGTCCCTGTGTTTGTGTTCTCATATCACTTCATGCAGAATGTGTAGTGGGCTTGCTGGGGGCAGAGCAGGGCACCTATCCCATCCCTGAGATCAGCAGATAATTGCTGTATTTCCTAAACCAATACCAGTACTTAGCAAACACAGTCCTAATCTCTGTGCTGCATTCTGGGAGACATGAGCAATTCTAGGAGTAGGATTGGACCTCTTGGCATGATCTGTAGTTAAAAGGTATAAAATCTGCTATTACCATGAACCAGCCATAGTTCTGGGCCAATTGATTTGCTGGTGATGCATATTTCTTCTTGAAAAATGCTGTATCTGCATACTTCTGTTTCTTGGCTAGCATGTCTTTTACTGTGTTTGGCATCTGAATGTGTTCCAGTTTTTTCATTGAGATGTAATAGACTTGAAAGAGAAATCTCTGCATTTACTGATGGACTTGTGACAAATCTGTTCTAATTTATAGCTCTATTTATTTTGTCTTGCTTCAATTATAGTGCCCTTTAAATGTTCCCAGCCCTGTAAGGTTTCTCTGCTTTTCTCCTGTGCACACTGATAGAGTGTCTCTGAAAGCTCCACGTGCCTGCCTTTTATCGAGATGAAGGGGTGCTAATTTCTATTCACAGCATTATTGATATATGAGTAAGTACAGCTTGCAAGGAAGTGGTAAGTGGAGCAAATTACAGGGATGACTGTGTGGTCTACTCATTTCAGGTCTTCAGCTTTTTGTTATTCTGTTCTACAATTTTGGGGGGATGGAGGGGGGCTGGGTTGGTTTGTTTGGGAGATTAATTTGGAAATTTTTAATGTTGTTAAAAAATGAAGTATGTATTATTGTCACACTCAGGTACTTTTGAATTTGTACTGGCATTTCCTTCACTGAAACAGAAAGATCAGCTTTTACCAGTTTAAACATGACTCCCCTGGCTGTCCTGCAGTCCTTGTTCCTGCCTTGACACAGGCTCTGTGGGTACTGGTGATGGACTCACACCCTTTTCCCTGCACAAATTTCATTCCTGGGGGCTGTGCAACTTTCAGTTCATCCTGTCCTTAAGTGGGAATGTGGCCCAACCTTCACTTTGTGCAGCTGTCCCTGTATTATAGTCTTGTTTTAGATAAACAAAGAGTTGGTAATCTTTTCCTCACCTGCCTTTCAGTGATGAGAAAACTGAGTGGGCCCCAGGCAGGTCTTTCTGCCAAACTCTCCACCTCCCCCATAAGCTTTCAGACCACTATATGCATCCAAATTAGAGAAGTCTTCCACCTGCAGTCAGCTATATGTGCTGATATCCAACATAAAAGTGATGCCATTGCCACCAGCAGAGCCACTTCCTCCTTCTTAAAGGAGGCCCAGTTCTTGTTACAGAGGAAGTACTTTTTAACATTTCCCTGGTGATCCCCGGTTGGAGGGAGTTTTTCAGGGTTATTTAGTTCACAGATAGTGAGGAGAGGCCCTGACCTGCTCATCATGGCCCTCAGCAGAGCCGAGCTCTTCCCTCGCATCCGCTTTGGGTGGAGCGCGGGTGGTGTTTCGGAGCACTGTGCCCTGCTAAAGGTTTATGTGGCAGGATCTTATCGGGAGGCTCTGCACTGATGAAAATGAGAGATACTTCAAAAAAGTAATGGTGTGCATATTTAAATAGCATGAAAAAATATTATCTCTGAGGTCTGAGGTCTGCTGCAGCTTTACCTAAGAAAAGGTACCTCTCTCACAGTGGGAGAGCATAACATCTGAATATTTTTCACAATAGCTCACCAGTCAAGACTTTTTATAGCCATTGTTTGAGCCTCCTATTTACAAAGAAGGGGCCATTGCTAGCTGTGTTATTGCCACGGTCTGATGCTATGTAAAAATGTTCTAAAGAAGAGATGGAAAATAGGCTTGAGGGCTTTTTCCTTCTTCCTTCTCTTCCTCTCTGGCATCCCTGAATAACTTTACAGGGAGGGGTTTCTTCCTTGTTTATCTTTCATTTCTACTGCTTTTCTCATTCACATTGCACATGTGAGGCTTAGCTCATCCTGGAATTCTCTGTGGACAATGCAAAAAAAAAAAAGAAAATCAGAGTTCATGGCATAATGAAATAAATTAAATCTGACTAGCTGAAAGTGGCATCATTTTTGCTTGCTTGAAGCATTTTTCAAGGTCCAGGGAGAGGCTGACAAGCTGCTGCTGTTGGCGATGCATGCAGATCTTCATCCCAAATGTGAGCAGGCTTCCTCAACTTGTAGACACCTGAACATGACCTTGAAAGGAAGGATGTTCATACTGGATATGCCAGGTCTCTGCAGCAGGTCTAGCATGGGAGGCAGAGTTGCATTTAAATATCAACGCAGGGAATTGTGCCACAGGACAACTATTCCAACAGGAGACTGAAAAGCATCCACATGCTCCATGCTGCAAAATAATTTCTAGCATCCTATAGAAAATTTGAGATTGTGGTCAGAAGAAAGTTCCAGTGCCATGCCGGGGCTGAGAGTGCCCAAGGTCCCAGGCACTGCCAGCTACCCTGGGTGGTTATTGCTCAGACAGGAAATTCAGTGTCTTCATGGTGCTTGGAAGGAGAACATGCCCCACAGGTTAGACCCTGACAATCTGACATTTTTTTCTGGCCACTCTACTCAAAACTTTTGAGAAATTTGGCTCCAGAGCTATAACTCTGTATCATTAGCAGATGATACAAAGCCATCCTATGGGGGCATGGACAGGATGAATTCTCCATGCCATTCAGCTCCCTCCTCTCTTCTCCTATGCTGCTCTACTGGGAGGGACAAAGGTTCAAGCCCACTCCCTCTCCTGTCTGAAACTTCCCAGAACTTAATCCTCTGATTATTAGAAACCTTCTAATTGTCAACCTAAATTTATTCATGACCAATTTATAATCAGGAGGCTCCACTTCTTGCTTCTGTAACTGTCAGGAAAGATTCATGAGCCCATATGTTGGTCAGACCCTATTTTCAGCAGCCACAATTCAAAGCTCTCAGATTAAATACTGCCTGATTGCTCCATGTGTTAATGCATCTCCCTAGTGCAAAGGTATGTACACAGCCAATAGTGTCTTTGTGGTCCCAACTCAAGCATATGCCAATAACTCCTTCCAGGAAAAGAAACAGATTGCTTCAGTCTTGTTTTTTTTCTCTCTCTCTCTCTCTTTTTTTGGGGGTGGAAATGTTCCGTGCATCACTCTATGTTCATTTCCCCCTTGTTTCTGTGCGATCCTGCAGGTTAGAGCTGGAGGTCTGCTGAGATGCTCTGAGGAAAATGAAGTCATATGCTAGCTTGATGTCACCTGGGCTTGGGACACTGGCACGCAGCAAACCCAGGAGGGCAGGCTCTGCCCCCAGGATCTGGCCTGTTCACATGCAGAGGTAGGAATTGACCTCTGGAGAGCCACAGTCACAATCTGTGGGAGGGCAGGCAAGGCATGCAGCTCCAGTAGCCGCTAATGTGAATCTCAGGCAGCAATGCTCTGTGCTCCCACCTGGCATTGCCTGTGCTCCCTTTCAGGCTTCCCGAAAGCTGCCTGCAGTTTTAAGCCGTGCAGGGAGCTCTGGATGGTGCAGGAGAACCTGTGTTCCCCCCGACCCTGTCTGTGAGGTGCAAGAGCAGGCAGGGACGAGCTGAGCTTCTCCCTGCAGAGCCCCACCACACCTCCTTTTCTCTCCCCAAGCACCTCCAGAGTAAGATGAGCTTGGACGACTCCTGCTCAGGAGGCCAAGGGAATCAGCCATGCAGGTCTCTGGACCCCCAATGCTAGCTCTTAGCCCCTCTAAACCAAAGTAACTTATGCACTAATTTTGCAACTCTTCAGGAAATTTTTCTGTGATGATATAGTTTCCAGTGACTTTTCCTGGCTACCTTCCATAAGTGTGGTAGCACTGATGCCTTAAGTTTTAGCTTTCATATTATCCAGATTCTGTACTGCGTTAGTGTATAACTCTCAACTTCATATAAAGTGTTAGCAAGTTCTCATCACAGTTTAGTTAGACAAAACAATCCTTTTCCAGCCTGAGAACCAAGGACACCATTGCAGCTTCGGCCCCAAAAAGTATAAACAACAGGGAATTGAGGAGAGCGATCTGGGAGGATGGGACTTCACAACGTGAAGCTGTAATTGGACAATTGACCCCAATGTGAAAATGGGCCAAAACTTATAAAAGTGTGAAAATGTGTGACCTGTTGTCCATCTTTGGGTGTAGCCTTGGCCAGGCTCTTGTACTGCCCAAGGTGTAGCCTTTAAAAGCCTTTTTATTAAATACCTACTTCATTCCTTTAACTCTGTCTAGCCTCTGTTTTAGGTAGCCTGTCAAGGCATCAGCACAAGTGGATGGCTAGGCAAAGCCTTTGCTAAGAAGTGAGGTAGCTATGAGTGTAACAATTGCCAGCTAACGTGGTTTCATGGTCAGTCAGTCATCACCATCCCAAGGAGAGCACAACATCTGTGCTGGCAGGGCACATCTGGGTGTCTCCAAAAGACACAGCACCATACACCCTTTTTATTTTGCAAATGGTATAATTTACAGAGACTGCTTCACATATTCGATGACAAACCATCTCAACAACAGATCTCAAAATGAGACATCAATGCTAAAGCTTTTATATGTGGTGGGGTGGAATTGTTCTTCATCCAACATCCTGTATGTTCAGTGATCAAGTTAAAGATACACACACACACACAGACACATTTAATTGCTAGTGAAGATTGCAGATGGGGTAGGATTAGTGGGATACTAAATAATAGAGATCTGAATCTCTTGATTTATGTGGTGACAGTCCAAAAAAAATGGTGTTTCAGATTCACTGGAATGCTGGGGTTTGTAACTGGAAAGGAGAAAGAGAGAGGAAGGAAAGATAAGACTTAAAAAGGAGGGGATCCCTGCCTTGGGAAGGACTGACTGGAGAGGACAGAGATGTCTGGGGTGAAATACAGGAAGAAAGTCAGTGTTGAAGTTCAAGTTGTTATACCAGCTGCTGGGAGCAATGGAACCCAGTGGGATGGAACCATGTTGGGGTGCCCACGTTGTGCCTCCTGGAAGGTTCACCCTCTCCCATGGACTTGGGATGCCACAACATAGCTGGGCTGTCAGTGACTGTTTTCACACAAGGCTGAAGTTCAATTGTTTCCAAAAGCTGGTGGAGGATGGAGGCTGAGACCCTTGCTGATGCAGAGTGGTCAGCTTTTCTTGGAGAAGCAGGCTAGGAAACAGTTCCTTCTCTAATAATACAGCAAATGTCTTGGACAAGAAACATGGGTAGTAAGACTTTTTTTTTTTTCTGGCTGAACATGGGAGAGCTTTAAAAATAGCCCTTAGAAATTCAAAAATGAAAAGAGAACCCTAACTCATTTGACTCAGCTCATGTTCTGTAAAAACAATACTGTGTTCTGACAAGCGATTCAGAGTTTGTAGCGTTTTATCTAAAATGTTAAATTGGAGGAATGAGTAATCACCTCTGAAGGACTTAATAACTTTGTCCCTTCCTCCATATGCTTGTGTTTGAGTCATGACAACAAGGAGGATACAATAGGTATTTGTGGGAAGTATAAAGCTTGTGCACTCAGGGAACATGTGGTTCTTCTGCAGATGTTATTGTTTTCTCTGGCATCTTAAACACTGCTTATAAAGGATTACTCTCCCTTCAGGATGTGACCTCCCTGCCTTTTGTCTTTCGTCATACAAACGGTGACAAAGGCATCCCAGCAGCATTAATTTACTCTAATTACTGCATTGGGGGTGTGCAGCTTCTTCAGCATATTTACAAAAATTCAGTGCATTCCATAAATGACTTGGGTGGGCTTATTTCCCTGTGAACAATGAGGAGATGCACGAGTCGTTCCCACACACAGTGAACTGAAAGAAATCACCCACATCCAGGTTTTTCTCTGAGTTAGGGACTCATGTTTGTCTATTGTAGGGATACTGATTTGGGAAGTGGGGCATGGGTTCATGTCATGCTCTGAAACCAGATTTTTTTGAAACTCAGATTTGCACCTTGCCTGCTTCTCAGCATCTTTTGTGTCCCAGTGCCAGATGCAGTCTGAGTCCAAATCTCTCTTCTGCTTCATTCCTATAGCCTTAATTTCCCATCTCCTTCACACCTCCTGCAAAGAAAGGGTGAAGTAGCAGGGTTTCCTCTACAGTTCCTTAAAAAGGAACTGAGACTGATTACCAACAGATAGAGGACATAGTGGGATGGGAAGAGAAATTTGAAGGTTTTCTGAAGAGCTTGTTTTTAATCAGTGCTTGATAGGTATGATTTATCTGGGCAGGGTTTGGGTCTCAGAAATTCATTCAAGCTTATAATTATCTTGGCAGATGTGAAAAGTCATATTCATAGCCCCTCAAACCCATTAGAGCCTCACACTTTTCTAAAAGGAAGAAAAAAGCCTTCAGCTTTACTTTCTGAGAGGCAGAATAGCTTTCTGTTCCTTGACAGCTCTTGAAATCTGTCCCCTTTCCACTGCCTGTCTTTAGTTCCCAAGGGAGAAATGAATGCAGGTCCACTGGGACAGAAAGGGAAAGAAAAAAAAAAGGTATTTCTGGGAAAGAAGAAAAAAAAAATCAGCCTATTTTCATCCTTCTGCAGCAGTCATTTCTTTATGAGGACAAGCAAGTGGAAAGGGAAGTCAGACTCTATGAAATGAAGTCAGGTTATACCAGAAGATTTTTCTAGTGCCTACAGTGGAGTCATTTGGGGGGAGCACAGAGGTGCTGCTGTGGGTGCAACAGCACCCATGGCCTTCTTTGCTCTTCATTAGTTTCCATAGATTTTGGCCTGCTTAGAGAACCTCAGGAAAAGGTCTCAGGTCTCCTGTTTCAAGGTACTTGCTCCTGGCTAAGCTGGATCTGCCAGGAGATACCAGCAAACTGAGCCCCCCACACTGCTGTCCTGTGCCTTGCAACAGGGACAGAACAGCTTTTGCTCCTCTACAAGGTGAGAGGGATCAGGCCCAGGAGATCTTTAGTATTGGAAATAGTAGGTCAGCTGGCCTGAGCACCTGGTGTGATATGTGCCTATTTTGGAGACTCATATTTTGCCTGCAAGCTGGGTGCAGTCCCACCTCCCTGCTCTTCTCCATCTCCCTTTGCTGCCTACATATCTTGGGAGTTTCTTGGAGTGGGGACTGTCCCTCATCCTGCAGATGAGCATTCTCCTCACAGGGTCAGGGGATAGCAAAGAAAAAAGAGAGAAGAAAAGCAGTTTCCACTGTTCACAAGTTCATTAATTTTCCAGAATGCAGTAGCAGGGATGCTACTTATGGGATCTGGGGGCTGCAATGGTGGGATTAGGACTACCCAGCTCAAGGGGGTACAAGGTAGTCACAGTTCTATGGATTTGGGGAATCCTCCTCAGAAAACTGGTTTACAATGCACTTGCTTGTTAGGTCTGCTTTTTAAATTTGTTTTTTGCATGATGAATGTAATTAAAAATCAGGGGAAGGAGGGGGGGCGGGGGGGGAGAATTAATTTTTAAAAAATTTCATAATGCCAAGATTGGAGCATTTGTTTCAAGGCTCACTAGATTTCCCTTACTGATCTGCCCACTGATCACTTAAGTCTGTCTGCTACAGCAGCCATCCAAGCCTGTTTCTGATGTCAAATTCCTCAAATGTCAGGCATGCATTTTAAAGGGTTATTTGTAGGGAGAGGCAATCCAGAGAGACCAGCCGGAGCGCTCAGCCTGTCAGTCAAGGTTCGCAGTGCTGCTGCACTGACAGGAATCATTTTGGCAGAAAATTGCATATAAATTGAATCATTTCAAAATTAAGAAAGGGAGATGAAAGCAAACGCTTCCAAAATGAGGTGCCACCGACGAGTTGTGATGCGCAGGCTTCAGCCTCCGGAGCCCTGCAGATCCCTTCCCTGGCGCTCACTCTCTCTTCGGATAGGCCATCTTTGTGCCAAGGCCAGTAGTAGGTTATTGCTAATTGCTTCATATTGCTAATTGTATTAGAAGTATTAGGTTATTATCTGCCCCCAGGGAACTGGCCTCAAGGGAAGTGTTTGAGGATATTTGATGCTGCAGTGTCTAGGACAAACAGGAGTCAAGGTGGCAACAAGGAGGGGATGCAGGGCTTGGTTTCTGCACCTCTTCCTCATGCCCATGGATGGCATGGAGGGGTGTGTGCTGAAGCCAAAAGCAGGCACACTGCTTTGGTGTGTAACCTTCAAACCACTTATTTTCTTAGCTGTAGTTTAGAGTAGCAGTGGAAGGGGTAGGGAGATGTACCATATTAAAATAAGATGCACACGGTGAACCAAGAGGGCCTGAAGGCCCTGGGGCACTGGGACCAGTGCAAGAGCACACTGGGCAAGAGCACTGAGTTGCCATCATTGTTTACACCCAGTGTGTTGCATCACCTTGTAAAATGAATGCCACTGTGGACTGTGCATGGTCAGTGAGCTAGAATGGGGCTTGGGGACACAGGAGCCTCCTCCTGGGTCTGCCCCTACCCTCTCATGCTGCCGTGGTCAAGTGACTTGGCCCAGTTTCCCTCAACCTCATCCTCTTCTCTTTTTAGACCACGATATCTTCATTGTACTTCAAAACAGCCTGTACTGTGCCTTTATCAAATTGTTTAAAAATACAAATATCAGTAAAGAACAATGCTGATCAATCTGGTTTGTTTTACGGTTTCCTGGAGGAGATAGTTGCACAGGTCAGGGATCTGGAAAGGCCCCACACCTGAGACAGAGGGTTTCCTCCTGTCCCCAAGCTGGGCTATTTGGGGCTGAAGCTGGTGAGGGGCTGCAGCAGTAGATAATGCCAGGATGAGGGACTCATGGGTTTTGCTTGGCCACAACCCAGGGCTGGAAGGGAAAAGTTGTATGAAACAAAAACGCTTTGCAGCCTGGCAGCTGCCTGTGTATCCTGCTTGGCCATGGAGGGCTCTTGAAACACACTGCTTTCCAAAGCAATGCCTCCAGACCCTCTTCTCCCTGGGGCCTGGGGAAATGGCACCTAGGATGCACCCTACACCAGGTGCTGGGTGGGGGAACTGCACTGGGCACTGCAGGGCTCAGCATGCTGCAGTCTGCACTGCTGGGTGTGGCGAGGGTCCCCTTCCCCTGTGCCCCTCTCCTGGCTGCCTGCAGACATTGTGCCCCAGAAAAACAGGCGCCTGAGCACCCTAAAAAATGGTTTAAATGCATTCATGCCTTTTAGGCAGATAAGAAATCTTCTCTCAGGTCTGTGTCCACTCCAGGCACTGATGTGGAACAGCTTTTTGCTGGACCATTACTGAAAGGCAAAGAAATGCCAAAAAAGACCTGCAAAGAGCATTTTCTTGAACACTCGTGAGCAGACCTCTGGTTCGGTTTCCTGGCTCTGGGGTCCCTGTGGCCCCTGGGGCTCTAGTGGTCCCTCTACTTGGCTGGCACCGAGGTCACTGCAAACAAATGGGATTGGGAGGAGCACGTGTGTCTTCATGTCCTTCTGGCTCAAATTGGCCCCCGGTGTTGGAAAAAAAAACCAACCAAAACAGAAAAAAAAGCAAGAAGGGCTTTTATTGTGAAAAAGAGACTTTTCAAATGCCTGTTCCCCCTTTCCCAGCCTCTCCACTCCCCTCCTCGCAGGGAGGTGGGTCTAGGATGAGGCAAAGTTTGAAAACTCCCAGCTGAAGTTTGAAGGGTGTCCTCCCGCCCAGGGGGAAGCGGAGGCACCCGCTGGCGTGTGGTGACAGGAGCCCAGGAACCTCTGCAGTGCAGAGCTGGGCAGCAGGGACTGTGGACAGCCCGGAGGGGCACCCCTGGGTGACAGCCCCCGGCTGTGATTAATGGCCTGGGCAGAGGAAGAGGGCTGATTAGTTCCTGGATATTTTTTTTTTTAATTGCTATTTTAATTTTTTTGTGTGTGTTCTGTGTGGGTTCGTGGTGTCGTATGGAAGTGCCACAGGCGGCCAGCACCCGAGTCAGGAGGTGACCGTGTGCTGTATCGCGCACAGGAGGTGAAGCACATGAGGAGGAGTGCATCGGCTGCTGCTGCTGCGAGACATGGTAGGATTTAGAAGTTTCCTTGCTGAGCTGATAGTGGGAAGCAAGGCGGGGTTTGCCCCATGGGATGAGGTACAACGCTGTATCTTGGAGGTCTCCATCCTGGGGGCAGCTGGGATGTGCGGGACACTCGGAGGGTCAGAGCATGGTGAGGCGAGCAAGGCAGGCAACCGCTACAGCACTTTGCTGTCCTTAAAAGCATTGGGGTGGACCGAGCAGATTGTAAGAATGCACTAGGGATGGACAGAACAGATTGTCAGGATGCCCCTAAAGGCAGTGCCTGTGGCTGCCGTAGCTAAAGCACGGCTGTCAGCCAGGGAGGTGATTACACTCCGTCCGCCAAAACCCACCTCTTTTAAGTGGCCAGGTGGCACTGCTTGGGGCAGGCGAACAGCCCGGGGTGTAGGCAGCGAAGAGCAGATAGAGATCACGAAGAGCCGCTCTGTGCTTTGCGTTTGGTGCTGACAAAGCGCAGCACTTTCATCAAAAAACCACAAAATCGGCCAGTTTGGCAAGGGAAAACTTCACGTCCCTCCCAAGAAATGTTGTGCATCCCCAGCATCAGAAGGTTTATCCACATCTGTTGCGTGTTCCAAACCTTAGGGTGGTGTTTCATGTCATCTAGTGCTCCAGTTTGAAATATCCCTTGGCAGACCCATCTGAGCAAGCACACAGCAGCTGAGCTGGGATGGTTCCCCCATGCCCCATTACCCCTGCCCCACTGGGGGACATGGGGATGTCATGCCAGGGAGTTTGCACTGGGGCTGGGGGGCTCTGTCCCTGCTTCACCACCTCAGACCTTGCCAAGCTTGTGTTGGGCAGGGATTGCAAACCTGTGATGGATGAGCTGAGAAGATGCCTGGTGCTGCTGCCAGAAACTGGTCATTTGGAGTCACTGAAGCATTTTTATGTCCTCGAGAGTGTGCTGATGACTCAGAGCATCTCTGGGGACAATGCTGCTGTGCCAGCCTTCACTGCAGTGTGTGTGTTTGTGTATGGGGGGGCCCTAGTGTCATGCTTTACATTTTCCATCCTATGGTTTGCATAGGCTGCTTTGGGTTTCTTAATTAATGAACTTCAGCAACAGGAAAAAATTATGTGGCTCATGTCACCCATTTTGGGGTTGAAGATAACTCCTCCCTGTCAAAGGAAAAGCAAGGCAACTCTCCCCATACCAGCCTTTTGTCTGCAGTAACATTTTTCTGTACAAGCATTCACTATGAAGCCTTTCAAAGCCTATACAGCCTGAGCCAGGTACCTGGTGTGGTCTCCCATCTGTGAGTAGGGTATTCACTTTTTGCCGGGATTTCCATTTTGCTTTGGCAAGGGGAGGTCTGCTTCTGCAGTCCTTTCCCCTTTGTGAGGTCCTGCATTGACTGCTTTGATTTTGCCCATAATCTGGGTTTGCTCTGGACACCTGCAGGCAGGGCAGTGGTGGTCATAAGGAATAAATCCAGGATCTGTCCCTGGCTGATCACCTTGTTGCTTCATTTGCAGCAGAACCCTAAACAAAGTGCTCAAGATGATTTTTGACTCCTTTCAAGGTGACCAGGAGGGTGACCCCTTGCAGAAAGCCAGAGGGATGCCAGCTGTGAGCTCCGCTGTTGGTATGGAGAGCACGCTTGCAGTCGGCTTCTTGTTGGATCTGGCTGCCGCACATGCCCGACCTGCCGCAGCAGAGAGTGCTGGGGGATGACTGCATTACAGAAACATCTTCTTTCTTCTGGCTTCACAATCTGCCAGCGAGTAGTTTCCAGTTGCTGTTGTTTGCCTAGTATGAGGCACTCTAAATATGAGGGGCTGATTGCACTGTATTAATGCTCTGGTGTAGATTCCAAATGCCTCAATTACCCCTTCCACTTCCAATGCTCAGTAACTCCAGTCCACCTGCAGCTACTTGCCTTGCCCTGAAGGAAAAGCCCCTTTTCTGTGAGCCTGGCTGCATCAATGCTTGTACCATGTTTGCTCTGCTTGCTGACCCCATGGATTTTGCTGGGAGAAGATGCAGGCTGGGGGGTGGCTGCTAGCAGGCTTTGCCCAGGATGGGGTCTGCGGGACACAGGCAGCACTCAGAGCCAACTGGCAAGCAGTTCTCAGAGCCAACTGGCAAGCAGTTTGCTGCCCCTTTTTTTCTCTTTCAGATGTAATGGCTTAACAGGAGGAAAATAGGGTTGCCTTTCTGCAGCTGAGGCCAGGGCTGGTATGAACAATTCTGTTTTGAAGAAAGCCCACAGGGCTGAAAGGCCCCGCTGTCCTCCTCCTTCTCCCTCCCCTTTGGAATCCCACGAATGCACTTTTCTGCTCTCCAGGAAGGGAAAAACCTGTCAGTCAGCTCAGGGAAACCCAACTGTCTGATTTGGGCAACGTCCACTGAAACTCCAACAAGGGAATCCAGTGCTACTCCTTGCCAACACCCCAAAGAGGGTTTTGTGAGCCCCCACTGGGCACCAAGCAAGCATTCCTGTTCCCTGGTGCTGGTCCACCAGTTAGAAACGAAAATTGAAAATAAATGGATCAAAATACCTCCTCTCCAAAATACAGAAAAAACATGATAAAATAAATAAAACTGAACCAAATGCCAAAATGTGTGAGAGATTTAGCAGCATTCCAGGCACTCACAAGCAGGATTGGCAAACTCATCAAGAGCAGGAGGAAATAAAATGTGATTTTATTGTAATGTATTCCTCCCCATATTAAATACAGCCCAGAACACATTGCAAGAGGGACGTGGCTTTCTGGCACCTCTGCTCTTTGCGTCTGTCACGTGCGGAGGAGCTGCAGCAGCACAGCCCCTCTGCGGATGTCAAACCAGAGCTGGTGAGCAGCCCAGAGGAGCAGCAAGAGAAGTTACAGGGGTGAGGGGACTTGTGAGGAAGGGGGTCCATTGCTCCCAGATTCCAGTTCTTATGTCCCTGGATTTGGAAATCCCAAAGGAGTCAGCTCGTAAGCTATGGTCTGTGGCTGGAACCTGCTGAGGAGCAGGACTGTGGGTTCCAGAATGCCACAGGAACAAATCATATTCTTCTTCCCCAGAAGAAGCTCAGGGTTGGAGGCAGTTTGTGTGTGGGACTTGGAAGGGAAGGAGTCCAGCCCATGGACCACAGGCTGCTGCCCTCCTCCAAAGCATTCCCCATACAAACCCTCAGAAACAAAGGCAAGACTGTTCAAAATGAGCGGGGCATGAGGCGCAGATGTTGCACAAAGGCAAGCCACATCTGTTTCACTGGGGAAGGGGCCCCCTACTTGCTGGTTCAGCAGGCAGATGGGAAAGCTGCTCTGAAAACTTACGGAGCTGAGTGCAACAGGCTGGCCAGGAAACTGGGACGAGGGGAGGGGGAAAAGGGAAACCTGGCAGGAGCCTGCATGGCAGTGGTGGAGTGTGGGAGCAACAGCCTCCCAAAACTGCTGCTTTCCCTTCCTGATGTCCCTGCTAGGAATTTCTAGGTTGTGCTGCTCTCATGTAAGTGTGAGGGTTAGGGGAATGAGCAGAGGGAGAGGAGGGAAGATGAGGAGGACCTCCCTTGTCCTGTGAGGATAGCAGAACAGTGCATTCAGGGCTGCTCAGGTCCTCACTGTCTCCTGTGAACACGAAATGCTGTTTCAGGTCCTCAGTGATTTGGATGATTTGGGTGCAGGTTGATACCACTTTTAGTGGTGAAAAGTAAGGGAGATGTTTGCACATGCAAGTGACAGCAGACCTGTGCATCTCAGGGACGCGTCCTGAAAGACTGCCATCAATCTCTTGGGAGATGTGTCTCCAAGAAGTAGAAGATCCAGCTAAGTGCAAGAGTCTGCGGTAAGAGCCCTGAGTCTTACTTAACTTAAACAGAAGAAAGATAAGGCATCTGAAAGCTTTTAGTTTGCTTACTTTAAGCCGAAGTGTGGCATCCTGGAGTCTGTTTATTTTTGTGGTGCTTTGTGTTGACTTCTGGAATTAAACCAGAGTGGTCCTGAGCTGCACTGTACATAGCACCAAGATGAAAAACTCCCTGTCCATCTCACACAGAGTTGAGTATTAACTGTCTGCAAGCTGAGATTTACACAGTGGGAGTGAGGAGAATTACAAATCTTTCCTTTTGCTCAGTGAAAATCACATGATTTGGGGGTAAGGATGGTGTCATCACAGGACAAGCAAGTCCCTGCCGGTACCCTGCAGGGCTTTAGTCCACACCAGGTGCAAGACAAGGTCTGTGTCCTCTCTGGGTCCCCCCAGGCAGCATCCCTGACCTTGACTGCTTCAGCTGCACCCCATGGTATGGTGTCCTCCAGCCAGGTGCTGGCCATCTGTTTCCTTCAAGATGTGTCCTCTGACTCCTGCTCCAGGTCTTCCTTCTTCAGAGATACTGAACAGGAGATTTGGGATGCTGGGAGTCTTGCCACTCTTGTAAGATACTCCTGGAGAGCAACAGGAGTTTACAAGCCCTGTGTTTCTGCTGTACTTCTTTGGTACATAACGGGGAGCAGACAGTGCAATGGGAATAGCAGTGTTAAACAGAGCAGTTTAAAGCTATGGCTCAAGATTGTGTTCAAAATGGCCCTTTGGATGATGGATGTGTGAGAAAGGGCTGTACTCAGCCTATGGTTGTGCAGAGTAGAACCTCCATGGCAAGGAGCCTCCCAAAAACCAGAAATAGTCAGTCTGGGCGGGAGGTTTAGGTCAAGAAACAGGACATTTCATCCCTAGGAAGCAAAAAGCTCAAGGGGCTGATGCAGGGCCTGAAGCCAAGGACACACCAGGTTATTACTAGAGAGAGGCTGTAGAGCTTGAAGGTTTCCAGGTTTTTATAATTTGCTGCCCCAAGGCCATAGTGATAACTGGGAAGAACTGTGAAGGCAACATTATTTGAGAAGTTAAAGGTGGTGTGTTGGCACCATCCCTTTGAAGTCAGTGCTCAGACTGAACAGTGCCAACACTCTTTCATCCATTTATGCTGCTGCCAGAGTGCTGCCCTCTGCTAGTGCAAATCCAGCTTGTCTCGCACATAGGCTATAAATGATCCCAGAAGCTTTGCAGACTGTCCAACATTTAGCAAAGTACAGCATGTTTTAAGGTTTCATCCCAGGCAATTTAACTCAGTCATTTTCTGGTTTGGTTTTAGACATGTTGGTGGGGAAGTTTGTGTGCCAGCTCTGAGGACTTTGCTGACTCTGCAGCACCATGTGGTGATGTGTCACTTTTCCATCTTCCTAGCTTCAGCTGACCCAATGTTTGCCGTGACTCCATTTCACAGGCTTTATGGGAGCAGTCCCCTTTCCCACCTTCTCAGTGCCTGGCTTGAGCTTTCCAAGCCACTTGTGTGGAAGTGGGGCTGGAAGATCACCTTGAGCAGACAGGCATGGGCTACCGGCCACATCCCTGTCCTGGAACCAAGTGGGATGATCTTCAGGGTGTCTGCAGAGTGCTGAAATATAGTAGGGTCACAGTTTTCCCCTCTGGAAGGGCATTTTTGAGGAATAAAGCCTTCATCTCTGGAGGAAAAAACCCCAGACACAAAGCTGGCATAGGAATTGCAGCCACTTTGATAGATCATGAAGCCAGATGAAGGGTTGTCTTATTCTTCATGCCCCATGGCGGTGTGGGTGCAGGTTAGTGTTGGTGGAGCTGTCCCCATGTGCTGGGGGAACACAGCAGACCTGCCCTCCTGGGGAGCCACTCTGAGCCAGAGCTACCTTTGGGACTGGCAATCATCATTTAATAGCTGTCTTTAGTAAATTCCCACTGCGAGCCATTTATCTTCCCTGAGCAGGATAATACAGGAAGGCACTTCAGCTCTTGAACGATGGGTGACAGACGCTGCCAAGCATTTCCTTCTGCCCAGACTTGCCCAGTCACTCCTGAGATGGAGTGCTTTTGTCTCCTTCCATGTCCTCAGCATGGTTATGGGTCTCCAGCCCACATGTCATGCCCTTAACAAACCAAGAAAACCTCCTGCACAATATGAAAAAGAAGAGGCTGATCCAATCCCAGATCTGATTGAGGCACCCGCTCGCTCTCCCATTGCACTGGGAGATGCTGCAAGCAACATGTGTGGGTGCAAGGCTCTGGAGACATTCCCAGAGGTGGGGGGCAGGCAGGGAAGGTTTTCCAATTGTTTTTCAAGCAGTCTTTGTTAAAACTGGTCACGGCAGGCTGCATCTCCTGCTGCCCGGGCGGTTTTGCGGTTCATTGGGCGGGCAGCGAGCAGGGAGCTGGGACGGTGAGCACAGCCCTGTGTGTTGCACCCTGCTCAGTGTGCACCCAGATAAATGCATGGGCCTGCCTTTAACCTGCTCACTGGCACGTTGCCTTTGGCAAAGTCCTCTGAGCTGGGCAGTCTGGGGCAGGCAGGTGGCCAAGAGTGACATGGCCATGGCTGAGCCATCCTGGCTCCTTTGGGCACCTCTTTGGGATAGTGGGATTTACTGCTGAGAGGGTCTTGCAGTGCCGGTGCAGGGGCAGGAGGACTCTCTTCAATGCCAGCGGAAAGCAGGAATCAATCCAGTTTTCAACAGACACGTATTTCCGTGGCATCTTTCTAGTCTCAGGGCTGTTTCTTACATTCTTGGATAATGAAGTTTGGGGTTTGTTTTTCTTTTCTTTCAAGCTCGACAAAACCAATTTGATGCACTTTGAAAAGAAATTGAAAACAGGCTTCTCTGCCTCAAATTCTGCCAAGGTTCAAGCGTCCTGGGAATACAGTGTCAAGGATAACCCTCCCCCACCTCATCCCCAACTAGACTTAGAAAGTTTTATCTCCTAGCATCAAAGTTGCATAGCTCTTTACTGTGCCTTCAGAGCCTGGGCTGTGCTGTATGTCTCTCTGATGAGTGAGAATATATATTATTTACTTATTGGCATCCTGGAACAAGTAGTACCTCTCTTAAGCCTTTTTATGGGTTTTGCTTGCTGGGAAAAGGACCTAATTTCTGGCAAAGACATGCTGTACTGTCAGTATGTCAGCCTGGCAAAGCAGAGCTGTACGTATGGTTTGCATTTTGGGCTGAATCGAAGCCATAGCTTAAACTGCAGCATTTTTTTACAGCATTGGCTCAGAGAAAGTCTCTTTGGAAAAGTATTTACCCAGGGCTTGTAAATACAGTATTATTTATGCAATGTTTTATCACCTAGGTTATTATTAAATTTGCAATATCAGCCACCAGAAATAACACAGAGACTGTACTTGCACCTTTTTTGTTTCTTTTTGTTGTTGATGTGGCAGGGAAACCCTGAACGGTGCTGGGGAGGGGGGCCTGAACTGGCCCTTGCCCAAGTTCACAGCCCAGGGTTTCAAATTCAGGGTGGGAAAGCAATGTAGCTCTAACTTGTGGTGCCCAAACCTGAGCTCACTGACAAGGAAGATAAAGTGGTTTTGGACAATAATGATTCCTTAACCACTTGGACTGTAAACTGACTTGACATTAAAAACCCAACAATCGTTGTCATCCATTTGGCATACTCTGTTCTCTGGCTGTGGGTTAAAAAGGATTTTTCCTGCAGTGTTTTGAAGGTTGTCCATGTGGCTCCCACATGCATTCTCCCCCCAGGATACTGGAAGTTTTGGCAGACAGGCTTTTCAGATACCCAGAGATGGTATATGCAACCAGAGGGTTATTATCAGCTGGGTAACAAAAACAATCACCCTGAAAATCCTCCGTGCTGAAGAAAAGGGTTGAGGGGGTTTTTGGTGAGAGTGGGATGGGCTGTGTCTCTCCAGGAGGGTGGGACAGGGGAGGTTCTGGGAAAACATGCCCAAGAAAGCACACATTGGGAAGTGACTTGGCTGGATGCAGATGGGAATACTGAGATTTACAGTTACCCCTATCCTTTGGGATTTATTCCACAGGTATCACTGCTGTTAATTCAGCATACTTTGAGGCCAGAGGAACAGACTGTGAGGCACTTGCAGTGATGATTTGAAAGGAGTGTGGATATCAGGATACCAGGATCAGCCCTTTGTATGCCACAGAGTTATTTTACTATAGTTAAACTAGGATTTAGACATTGCACCTTCCCTAAACTCTTGCTCAGGAGGCCAGACATGGATTGCAGGTGTTTGAGAAAGAATGTGTGTCTGCACTCAGCAGAATTTGCTTGAAATTCAGGGCATGAAGGTCTTAAATAGCTGAGCTTGGATGTTGCTTGTGTCACTTCCTGTTGCCTGTGGTTCCACAGCAAATCATTATCCCATCTAAGTGGGAGAGAGCTGGGGAGGAATCAGAACCAGCCTCTTGACAGAAGTCCTGCTGCCTCTCAGGGTGCTTAGGGGTACTTGTGCTCATCCCCTCCCCAGAAAGGCACCCAAGACAATGATTCAGCCATGTAGTTTTGTGCCTGGTGTAGCTAATGCCAAGCCTTGAATAACCCTGCTGGTGACCTAGGACAGGACATTCCTCTCTGGACAGGCTCACCCTGGACTAGGTCCTTTACACTCTGGGAAGAGATAAAGCAGAGGGCCCCTGGCAGTTCCCAAAGCCCTGTAGCAGACAGCCCCTGGTTCCTGGCAGAGGCTGGTGTAAACCCTGTCTGAAAAAAGGATTCAGCCCAGCAGATATATTTTGCTGCACTACATTGTATTTCTGGGAGAGGAGCAATTAAGTGAGAGCTATAAAGCTGAATCACTCTGAGTGCACCATCAATAGCTCTTATAAACTGCATTAAATCTGCTCAGCCCTTGAAAGGGAGGCATGAAAGGAGCACCCCTATGGCTGAGGCCAGTGAGTCAGTGGCTCCTCTTACCCACCTCAGCTGATGTAGGGTCTTTGTGAGGGATGTGGCTCCTTACCAGGAGGCTGTCTGAAGCAGTCTCCCCAAGATGAGGACATGAAACCTGAAGGATTTTAGAATAGTGCTGTGTCAGCTCATAAGCTCATGCACTGGGGTCGCTTGGGGCAGCTGCCTGTGGGGCAGGAGTTGTGCTGGTGGTGGGTTCCTGTGGTCAGTGGGAGCCTGTGGTCCTGAAAGCCCATGGTTGGAAATGCTTTTGCTTGCCCAGCTGCTTTCTGGAAGTAATTCTGGCTGCTGGCTCTCACCTCCACAGCTTTTTAGCTCTTTTTTTCAAACTTTTCCTCTTATAAACAGTCTCTTATCCCTTCTTTGGCAATATATTGTCCTGCTGTGTCTGCCATGGATATGCTTGTGCTTCCAAAACAAATAATTGTAAAAAAATGTATCCACTTGACCATTGCCTTGACTTCCAATGTGGGTTTGAGCTGCTTGGAAATGTCTGTTGAAAGCAGAGAAATGGCACTAAGATGCTTTTTCTGGCTCCAGCATCCTGAAGTGTGTGAGGCTGCCCAAACCTGGGTGGACAAGGCACGGGTGCAGCGTGGTCTGAGGACTGGATTGGCTTGGAGAATGTCACAGTGCTGCCCCACCACTGCCCTCTGCTTCAGCCTAAATGGGAATGTTCAGTGCTTAGGGCAGCCCCAGCTGTTTAAAGGCAGTTCCTGAGTGCTGGCAATCAGAATACTTTAGGTTTCACATATAGCATAGATTGTATCATGGACTCATAGAAGGGTTTGGGTTGGAGGGAACCTTAAAGATATCCAATTTGAACCTACCTGTCATGGCAAGGACACTTTCCACTAGACCAGGTTGCTCTGAGTTTCATCCAATCTGGCCTTGAACACTGCAGGGATGGGGCCTCCACAGCTTATCTGAGCAACTTGTTCTAATGCCTCAACACTCTCCAGTTAAGAATTTTTTCCTAATATCTAATCTAAACCACTGTTTCAGTTTAAAGTCCTTTTTCCTTGTCTTGTCACTTCATATCCTTGTGAAAAATCCCTCTCCAGCTCTCTTGTAGGCCCCTTTAGGCACAGGAAGGTGCTGTAAGTTCTCCCCAGAGTCTTTTCTTCTCCAGTCTGAACAACACCAGTTCTCCCAGTCTGTCTTCATAGGAGAGGTGTTCCAGCCCTTCAAGAGTTTGCATCCTTTTTTTAAAAAACAGCCTGTCACAGGTTCTGACTGAGACTTGGAGCTGCTTTGTTTTGCTGGATACAGCAATGGGCAGAGCTCCAGAGGCCTTGTCTCAGCATTGAGAATTGAGATATTCAAGTTATGGATTCAGTGTGCAACCAGAATAGGAACTGGTGAGGGTCCCCAGAGTAAGGTCTGAAAAACAAAACCTCTTAGGAACTGGAAAGTGTTCACAGCTAGACAGGAATTTACAGGAATTTACTCTGGTTTTGGTATTTTTATTTATTTATTTTATTTTATTTTATTTTATTTTATTTTATTTTTTTTTTTCATTTCTTGAGTCTTTAAAGTGAAATATTTGACCATGAAAAATTCACTGCCCATAAGGTCAGCCTGTACCTCAGCGCTGCAGACGTGGCAACCTCTGTGTGGGGAACGAGGCCTTGCTCTGATTTGCTTCTGAAGGGACTGCAGCTAATTTCTGGCACAAATCATGGCACCAGCCATAACCCTCCTCCTACAGTGCTGTGGAGGCAGCCAGTCCTTGGGGAATACCTCTTGCAGGGCTCACACAAGCAGAGGGGCTGCTTTTCTGAACCAAAGCCTACCGAGGGCTCTGTCTGCAGCAGCGCTCCAGCATCATCCCACCCTTCTGTCCCCGCAGGTGCAGCGCCCATGGCGACGGACAGGGATGAAGGCCCCAGCCCCAGCAGCCGTGGGGGTGCTGCTGGCCCTGGCCCTGCTGGCTCTCACCCACCTGCCCCCGCCGCAGGAGCACTCCCTGCTCCCGCTGCCGGCCTCGTCCCCGCCAGAGCCCCCGAGGAAAGCGGCTGCCCCGCTGTCTGGAGGACAATCCTACGGGAAAAGGCTCCCCATGGCCCGCACTCACCTGCGGCAGGCGCAGGCCCCGGGCCGGGGCAGGCGGCGGGGGGTGAGGAGGAACACTCCCCCGTGGCTCTCTGCTGACGACCTCCAGAAGATGTGGCTGCTGTCCACTGGGCAGGTGGTCTCCAAAACCCGTGTGCCTGCCCACGGGCAAATCATGCGAGTGCGGCTGCGAGCCGTGGGGGATGCCAAAGGGGATGCCAAGGGGGATGTCTCGCCAGCCAGCCCAGAAGGAGACTGCCAGGATGGGCGCTGTGGGCTTATCAAGCGCCCCGGGGACCTGTACGAGGTGCTGGCCTTCCACCTGGACAGGGTGCTGGGGCTGAACCGCAGCCTGCCCGCCGTGGCCCGGCGCTTCACCAGCCGCCTCCTGCCCTACAGCTACACCGACGGCGCCCTGCGCCCCATCATCTGGTGGGCCCCTGACCTCCAGCACCTGGAGGATGCCAACAACGACCAGAACTCGTGTGCCCTGGGATGGCTGCAGTACCAGGAGATGCTGCAGCCCCACAGACCGATGCTGGTGGCCAGGGACGCTCCCTGCTCCAGCATCCCACCCAGCGAGTGGAGCCGCCTGGCTCTCTTTGACTTTCTGCTCCAGGTAGGGCTGTGGTGATTGAGGCCACCTGTCCCATCAGCTGTGGCACCCAGGTTCCCCTGTACCTGCACCTGTATTGTCTCACCATGGTCTCCTTCTGCTCTATGGGGTCACACAGGCTGTGTGGGTTTCTTGGGATGTAATTTCCCTCTTCAGCTGTTGGAGAGCAGCAGAACTTCATGCAGAAGCACTTTGGCCTAAGTACGGTCCATGTTTGGGACTTGCAGGGTAAACACAGGCAGGTTGTGGTGAGTCTGTCCTCACATGGGTGAGCTTTCTGCTGTTCATTTTGTGCTGGCAGAGGCTTGGGACATCCCTAGAGACATCCCTAGGGCATCTCCAGGGATAAACAGCATGTTTTGCATCAGCTCCATCACATCCAAATTCAGGGATGTGCTGCTTGCGCTGGAAATAAGGAGCCCTGCCTTGGACAGCACTGCCTTCCTCCTCCTCGGCATTAATAGCACTTAATCTTCTGTCTGGAAAATCATACCCTGCTGCTACAAGGGATTACAACAGTATCCCAGAGAGTTATCAGGTCTTGGAGGGCAGCTGTGAGGAGGGAAAAGTGATTTGTGTGGAGAAAAAGAAAGCCTGCTTAGGCACCTGGGGGCTGGTTATCAGACAAGAGAAAACTGCCTGAAAGGACAAGTATTAATACAAAAAAAGAAAAAAAGAAAGGAAAAAACTCCAAACTACTAAAATATGTTTTCCTTATTCTTTCTCTTTTTTTTACAACTATGGCTGTCAGAGGTGGAGCAGTTCTGGCTGAGCTTCAAAATATTTTAGCTGAAACAACCAGAGAAATGAGAAGATTAACCAATCCACTTCCCTTCCCCAGGCCAAAATACCGCTGAGTGCAGTGGAAAGGCTGAGACTGCAGGATAAAGTATCAAGTTCTAAGGAGAGTTCTTCCTCAAGGGCCGAAGCAGTGCAATAACAAATTCAAGGGCAAGCCACAGGTTCTCCTCAATAATTCTAATGGAATCCTCTCATGCAGAAAAGTCACATAAAGGTAAAGAGGATATTATAGAAGTGGAGTAGCATCTTTCAGAAATGGCTTTAGCATCTCACACACCCTTGCTGGGGAAGAAGTTGTGAGACTTGAGCCCTGTTGTACATTTGCATTGAAATCTTGGTAGTTTTCTTCAATTTCTCTTAAAATTTGGCTTCATCTATGTTGATTTCTCTTCATATTTGCCAAAAGGGAACCCCCCACTATGTGCAAAGTTTTAGTGGGGCCCAAATTCTGAGCCTGGTAGAAAAGGGGCAGCTGCTGATGGCTTTGTCCTGCACTTTAGAGAGGACCAAAATCAAATCGACTCTGCAGCCACATCCCTGGGACATCCTCTTCCCAGCCAGAGAGAGAGCAAGGAAACTTTCTCTAGGGGAAGCCATCCCAGACTGAATCATAACTGGAAAAACCTATCAGACGCAAGGGGATGCCCTGCTTGGATGCCCAGGATGGGCGTAAGAGGGGCTGAAGGTGAGCTTCTGGTAGTGTTTGAGCTTGGATGGGAAGTGTGGCTCATGTATTTGTGTTCTAGCAATAATACCAAACTTCTGATGAATTAGAGCTCTATAAGCTCTGGAAACAATAAATTAATACCAAAAAATCAGGGGAAGGCCAGGGGAGAGAGGGCTTGTTAGGGCACTTTCAGCATCTCCACAGCCATCTGGTCCCTCTCCTGGGGCTCCACTTGGGCACCAGATCTGCCTCCACCTCACACCTCTGTGGGTTCAGCACCAATCCACCTTGGTTTCACAGGTGCTCGTGGGCGGGTGAGTGGAGCTCTGAGCCTATTTAATGTCTCTGTAAGTTCTCTCAGGTTGTCTTCACCTTCTGTGCAGCCTGCAAAATAACATAGCAGGTGAGAGAAACTGGCTTACTGAGCTCTCCAGTAGGCAGACTGAGGAGATGTGTGGAGGAAATGTGATATTTTGTTCTGTTTCCATGTGTTTTGTGACAAGATGCTCAAGCACTTTTTAACCAGAGTGTCTCCCAGTGGAGAAATACTGACCTGAGTGCTTCATTAAACCTCAGAAAACAGAGAGGTTTAAGGGCCTCCAGTGTGGGACTAATCCTTCTTTTCAAAGGGTTATTAATGGAATGGCTGTGGAGATCACAATTCGTGTTTCTCTGCAGCATCTTCTCCAGTGCTTGGTCAGTGTTTGGGTTCAGACTGAACTCTTTGTCAAAGCACAGCTGTAATTGGTAACTTGTGCTAATTACCAGGGTGAAGGGAATAGGCAGACTCTGTGGGTCACTTGGCTTCTGACTCGTTGTCACCTGTAGATCCCTTCTGGCTAACCTGAGATCTGCTCCAGCCCTCCCAGTGGCTCCAGGAGTCTCTCTGCACCCCGAACCCTGACTCCTGGGCTGGCACCAGCAATGCTGAACAAATCAGAAAGTTGGACATTTTTGCAACCAGAAAATACATATATTTCATATGTATTTAAAGGAATATTTATATATACATATATATATATATGGGGTTCTTTTTGTAAACAGGGCTTGAGATCAGGAGGAGGTGAGGCAGCTCCCCTATGGGGTCATGTCAACACACAGCCATGGGGAGGTCTGTTGACAGTCAATGAGGTGCTGTCTGCCCCACAAATCACCCCAGAGGATGTACCAGCTGCTTCTGACAAAGCTGAGGAAGCTCCATAAATACTGAGGCTAGGTCTGACAGAGATTTATGTTTTTTTAAAGCCCTTCATTCCTCCAAGGGTGTGGTTGAAACACTGGAAGTTGTGAAGCAGCTCCAGGGTTTCTGCAGGGAACTGGGATGGGAAGCAGGAGGTTTGACAGCCTGGATGACACGGAGCCTTAGCAGCACCTGCAAATGATTAAACACAAATGTAGCTAAAACAAGTCACCATGGCCCCACTTAAATGTCAGGCATGCTCTGCGTATGCACAGACTGCTTTTTCCCTTGCCAATACTTTTCCATTCATCTTTCCATTGAGAGCTGGTCAGGTTACCATAGGGATGGATGAAAGGTTGCATATGTGACAGGAACCAGTTGAAACCATCATACAGAGCACTGGGACTCAGAAAAATAAATTCTTTTTGAGGTTTCAGCCTCTGGGTTTCCTTAGGTACTTTTTGGGTTTTTTTTGGGGTTTTTTTAATTAATTCATCATCATGTGTGTTTTCCCTTCATTTCAGCTGGAAGCAAAACCCCTTCACTCTGTGCAGATTCAGAATGTGTAGGTACCAGGTATCTGAACTCCATCAGAAAAGCCTGCCACCATCACCTTTGTCATCACCTTTTTAATGCCAAAGGGGTTTTGCATGTGTGCTTCCATTCCTCTCACTCACCAGTGTATGCAGCTTTTCCATTGCACGTCTCCTGAGGATCCCTAGAAATGTTTTATTTTCCTCTTTACAAGAACAGCTCACACCAACATCTCCCCACCCCAGGCACATGCCCCTGCTAAGGTTCCCAAATGCCTCCTGCAGGTTCATGACCGCCTGGACCGCTACTGCTGTGGGTTTCAGCCTGATCCCTCTGAGCCCTGTGTGGAGGAGATGCTCCATGAGAAGTGCCGGAATCCAGCAGAGCTGGTCCTGGTCCACATCCTGGTATGTCTTCCTGCTGTCCAAGGGCTGCTCTGGAGCTAACATGAAGATGCCTGGGAGGCACTTACAAGACTGAAGTGGTAGCAAAGGGAATCTAGGGTCCCATGGTGATCCTGAGTCCTTGGTGGGAGGTGTGCCTGGGTATGGAGGGACATAGACATTGGCATCTGCTTTCCCCCAAATACTCTCAGGCTTTCTCGCTGCATTAAAAGCAGCCTAAACTCCCACACTGGTGACTGCACTGAGTAAATTTCTCCTTCCCATCCTGCTGGCAGGTCCGGAGGAGTGTGCCGTCCCGCCTGGTGTTCATCGACAATGCGGGCAGACCACAGCACCCTGAGGAGAAGCTCAACTTCAGGCTCCTGCAAGGCATAGACAGGTAGGAATGTGCATGTGCTGAGCAAGGCTAAGCTGGCTGTCCAGCAGCCCTGTGTGTGCTCACTTTCTTGCTGCTCCTGGCCTCCCTGATGGGGCATCCCTCTGAATCAGGGCCATCTCCCACCCAGGACAGGGTGGGTGGCTAGGCTCACAAAAACATCCCACGTGCCCCTGTCCTGAAACAATCTCTTTATTCTGCTTTGGGTAGCTGATGGCAGGCTCCAAAGCCTATTTTCCCTCTTTAATTGGCAGCTGCACAAAAATAATGAATAATCAGGTATTTCAGCATTTCTTGCGCCATTGCCCACGAGGCATTTTGGCATGCTAGAGGCCTCTTGATTTGGAATTTGTTTGGGTCTGTGTCTGATGGAGCTATCCTGCATACTCACCATGGGTAGAGTTTTAAGCAGAAGGCTCTTGGTCCTGCATTCCTCTGGGTAGACGTGCATTTCCTCTTGAAGCATCTTTGCTCGAGTGCCCCGCTGCTCCCTTTCTCTCTGCTCAGCCTTCCCTGGATAACCCCTTCCCTCCCTGTCTCTTCTGCTCCTCCGCTGCAGCTTCCCAGCGGCGGCGGTGGCCACGCTGCGGTCGGGCAGGTTGCAGAGCCTGCTGCTGGAGTCCCTGCGCCTGGACCGGGAGCTCTGGGAGAGCCAGGGTGGCGCCGAGGGGCTGAGACCGCTGCTCCGGACCATTGACAGGCGGGCACAAATCCTGCTCCGCCACATCCAAGAGCACAACCTGACGGTGTTTGAGGACTCGCTGCGCTGAACCGACCTCTGGCTGGCTCACAGCGCCTGCCTTGCGCATCCCAGCAGCCATGGATGTACCTCATGCCCTCGGCATGGACGTTAGGAGGCTCTGTCCTGGTGCTTGGCTCTCCACAAGGTGTTTCCCCTCATCTTGTAGGATGATCTGGAGAAGCAGATGGAATCACAGGGAGTAGGAAAGATGGGGAGGAGATGTCTCCTAAGACAACCCACAGCTGCTTGAGAAAGGCAGCAGTCATCAAGTTACAGTCTCAGCATGGATTTTCAAAGGAAGGGCACATCTGTGAGGTTTGTTGGGTGCCTTTACTCACACACATAACAACTGTGAAAACTGGAGGCTTGGACAGTTGGACAGCTGTCAGGGACCCTGGAAATACTTAAAGAAGCAGTGGAAGAAGTCACTGGCACCCCCTCAATGTCTTGTACTGGGCTTTTTGATGTTGCCTTCACTATTTACAAAATATCCCAGACAGAGAGGCAAGGGGAAAGCAGAGGGGAGCTTTCTACGTGGATTAAACAAAGACACTGGAGCTGAGCTCTGCCTTTCCCCCTGCAGAAGAGGTGATGTGTGCCTCGGAGTGAGTGTGAGCCACTGCCTGAAGCTCAGACTAGGCAGGACCTTGGAGCTCAGCAGCAGTGGGCAGCAGCTGCCCTCCTGGAGCCCATGTTAACATCTCCAGTTAGAGTCAGTGCTGTGTGCCACATGCCATGATCCATGCACGTGCCTCAGTGGGCCTGGGCTGCTGCCAATGCTATCAGTGTCAGATTGGAAGATTCAAATCTCTCGTTCACTCTTTCCCTTCACTGTCAGGGGATTAAAGGCAAAACTACCCCACTTCTGAAAAGCACTCCTGGCTGCTCTCTTTGGGAATGACTGCATGTAACTCTTCCCCAGGCTTGCAGAAATACATTTTAACAAAAATGCCAGGCTATTTTAGCAGAAGGCAGTCGAGCGCAAAACGCTTTCTGAGCACGCTGGCGCCTCCGGCAGAGCCCATCCTGTTCCCGTCACCCCTCAGGCTCTTGCCCAGCAGCCCACTCTGATGAAGCACAGCAGCATCCCAGCTAGGCAAGTCCTCAAGTGTCAGGGGTGAGACATAATTCAAAACCAAAATGAACAGGAGGAAAAAAGATGCAGGGGTGGGCTTCATCATTCCCTGCAGTGTGTTTCCCAGCTGAGGCATGCGGTCAGTGTTTGCCTGGAGCAGTCAGTTCTTGGCCTGTGAGTTTATGGTTCACACCAGAAGGCTTTTTAAAGGCCTCCATTTCTCCTGTTTCTTACAGGCAGAGCATCCATGCTTCAGGCACTCCAATTCACTTGTGCCTTTGGAAAGTCTCAGTGAGGCTGGCATGGGTAGCCAGCTGCACCATGGTGCAGCTGTCCCATTGCAATAGCTTTGGAGAACACAGCTCCAAAATGCAGTGGGAGGGGAAAAGCTGGCTATGGATACCTTCCCCGCTCCATCCTTCTCAGCACTATGGCAGTTTGAGAGCCTGCAAGGGGATGCTTTAACACCCATGTAGATAAGCACAGGCAATTACCTTTTTTCCCCTTTTCCCTCTTGCTGAAGAGAGGATGAAGTGAGACGTGGGTGACATGAATCAACAAGCAAGCACAAGTGCTGTCAGGAAGCATCAGCACTCAGCATCACAGGCACAGCAGCATCCAAAGTGCCATCATCTTGTTCCTGGAGTCCTGCCCTCCAATTAGCCAGGGAGAGCCTTGCCCCCAGCACTCTCTCCACCCCGTGAATTATCACCCCATTTGCTGTGCCATGAGATGGATGATGGTCATGGAAACCCTGCTAAAGCTTGAATCGTGGGGATTTATTACTGGGAGGTGAGCTTAGCTTGTAAGCTTGAAAGAGAACAAAATAACTCATCCTGGGTCCTATGAAAAGCTGTACCCAGGCATGGCTGTCTAAGAGTAAAGGATACTAAATGTAGCATAAATCCAAAAAATACTCTGGGAAAAACTGTGATGTAACAAGTGCATAGGCTATGATGTACAGCATCAGTCAGTCTTGCTTTTTCTCATTAAAGTGAGAAATTTCATTAAAGAAGAGGTTTTCTTCCCATGTTCTCAGCGAGAATCAAGAGACAGGTGGGGGCTCTGAACATTGGCCAAAGCTGTGGACATTGCTGAGCTGGACCAGCAGCTTTTGCCTTGCCTCTGGTTGCATCTGCTTGACCTTAACGTTGCACAAGGTAGTGGGGCTTTTTTGCATTTCTTTAGTTGTAACATGAGTTTGCTGGCTGAACACATGTGGGAACATCTGTAAGCAGTTACACATGTGAATAAAAATCCCTCATGATTTACCAAAGAGCCACGTATGGATAAATGAGAGAAGCAAAAGCCAAGATCTTGCTGAGACTGATCATGAATCTTCTCTAATTAGTCTATTTTTCCATGGGCTTGCCTATGTAACCAGCACAGGCTCTGAACTGTGGTCATGGCTGTTCAGAGGAATCCTGTGGACTGTTTGCGCCAGCCTTTACCATGTTGTGTTGGGTTGGGTTTGTCCCAGCTATCAACATATTGTTTTTCCTATGACAAACTTATTTTTATGGTTATAACTACTATATAGTTATAAATATTCATGTGGGGCCATGCTTGACAAACTAGATTTCATCTGAGCAGGGATGCTGTTTTACCAAACTCTACTGCACATCATCCAGATCGTGTTGGGGTGTGGTTGCAAAACAAGATGGTCCAAGCTGGCTGCAGGATGGCTTTGTCTTTAAGAAAGCAGTAGCAACAACTAAGCAAGGGAAAAAGCAGTAGAGAGAGGGGCTCCTTGACTGGGGGGAATCCCTGTGGCACCCTCCTGCTCACCCTCAGCACCTTGGAACGAGAACAGCATTTGGGAGTGTGGTATGCACCTGCACAGAGCTCCACCAGGAGGGAACTGCTTCGTTCTGCAGTGGTCCGAGTGACATGATCTGTGTTTAGCAGCTCTCTGGATGTGCCCAGCCTTTCAGCTGGCAGAAAATAGGGCTGGGGGTCGGAGGGTAGGGGCCAGATTGGCTCCAACCTGCCACGCACTCACACATACAAACACACACCGTGTCACTGCTCCTCTTCAGCCTGACCTTAACCCCCCAAAGCTGGTGATCCCCAGGCATCCCCAGCAGCCTGCTCCAGTGCTTTGCTGGCCTCACCCTCTGTAAACTAAATGCCCATTTGCTGCATTCAAGGGCCACTTCTTGAGCTGGACACAGGACACTAAGTAGTCCTTTCTGCAGCCCCGTGTGGACCTCACAGAGCAGCCCCACACTCACTGAACCCTCCCGGTGTCCAGGGGTGACACCAGTGGGGTGGCACTCGGCTGTGAGGTGATGACCCACCCTTGAGCTTCCTTCCCCTTAAAGATGGATTGTCACAGGTGCCGCTCAGAGACCCCACAGGGTTCTCTGCTAAACCCACCCAAGCATCCCCATTCTGCACAGGGGCAGCGTGGGCTGACTGCTGCCTGAAAGGCAAGAGCTAGCAAGTAAATCCAAATTCATTGTTAAATCTCTGGATATAAAAATAATCTGGCTTTTAGAAAACAATTTATTTATGCTTTCAGTACTTACTTAAATATTTATGTGAAAAAGGGAAAAAAAAGTCTGCTCTGACATAGGACTATTGTTGTAGCAACGGTCTTTGAGATTAATGGAAGTAAATTAGCCTGATGTTTTATTTACATCCAGAAAAGCAATAGATAAACTCTCCTTGTGATGGATTTTCTTCATTAGCTGGGCGAACGCCTAAGGTACAGCTCTTGACATTGTTTCTTCCGTGTGGTTAGACAAACAGTTTATCAAAAGAGTATAAAATTGTCAGGAAAAGAAGCAGATTAATGGCCAGTAAAGTGAAAGTCATTGAATTTATGATATAAGTAGCAGTATCACTGGAGCTTAAGAAATGGCTTATTAGATAACCACCATGTACACACACAGGGAAGTGCTGAGCCCTTCTGGATCTGCCTCATTGTCAGCGGCTGCTTCCCAAATCCCAGAGGGGTGATCTCCACACTGAATCTTCACTTCCCTTCTCCTTCCCTCCAAACCCCCTTAAGTCTGGGTTTATTCTGTAACTCTCATTTGAGCCTGTGAACATATGATTTCCTCCCAGTTAAAAACCCCTAAGTCTTCAGAGAGGATAACCTTGTCTTCGTGTCTCTGCTGCTGTAACCATTTCTGCAACCTATTTTGGGAATTTTGGCTGCTTTTACACCAGTGATAATTATTCCAATATAAGCAATAATGTACAGGTCTTATGATTATTTGTAAAAAATCTTCCAGTGTTAGCAGCTTATGGATCCCATATGGCTCCTGCAGCAATTACCTCTGGAAGGATAATTACCTGGCAGATAAGGCAGGTGGAAGAGAGGAGACAGGGAACCTGGGAGAAATTAAACATTCCCAGGGATGGCAGAGGGGCTGTGTTTATGGGTTCCCGATGTCTCTGCCCTGCCAGACATGGGCTCACATTTTCAAGCTTTAGAAGAGGGATTTTGGGTACAAGGATGACTAAAAACCATGAATTTAACTGGTGCCATGAATCTTGGTGTCCGAGTGCTGTCTCCAGCAGGTGGCATTGGCTCGACAGGCTGTCTTTTCCCAGTGCTTGCCAAAAGCGTCTTAAAAGTTTCATCTCTGGACTGGCAGATTTCAAGCTGGTAAAGCATCATTAATTCCCTAATTCCTTTGCAGCCTAATCCACCCAGCTGTGCTTTATATCTCTTCACCAGCACCACCTTCCTCCCCCTGCCCCCCATTATTCTCTTTCCAACAAAAATCTAGATTTATGGAAGCAGATTGTTACTCCATGCTGGGAGCAAGACAGAGCAAGCAGCTGCTTGAAGAACAAAATGCCACAGCCCCCAGGGCTCTTCCCACCCTAGTGTGGACCCAAATGTGGACCCAGGTGCACAGCACGCACAGGATTTTTGGACTGATCTCAAATGGTGGTCAAGTCCAGGAGTTTTTCCCTAGAGCTATTTTAGATAGCTGCTGCTTTGGTAGGATTGTCTCTATTCCAGAAAACTCATAAAGTTCAGGACTTTTTGAACAGTCCCTGCAGCAGTCCCTGGGATGGATTTTAAGAAGATGCATCTCTTTAGAGCTGTGTGCATCCAACAGGCAGATAACACAAATCCGGCCATGCTCTGGGACTTTGAAATCCACTGGTTTGTAAGCAAGCAAGCCAAAGATGGGAACCTGCCTCTCCCAAACAGGAGTAGTTTTCTACCCCCAGACTATCACCATGTGGTCCTTGGGAATTTCCCTGGGTTTTTTGCTTCACTCATGACTGAAGGACCTGCCTCACTTTTCCTCCTCTTCTGAGCTGAGGCAGTTTTTATTCCCCTGGGGCACACCCAGCATCACGAATCCAAAAGATGATGTGGGTGCAAAGGGCTTTTTGCCTCTGGCACCCTGGGGACCCCAGCTGCCAGCCACAGGCAGGGTGCTGCTCATGCCCCCATGGGAAGGGTGGTGAGGCAATGCATGTCCCTCCAACTTCTGACCATGGCTTGAGTTTGGATACCACGTGAGCTTTTTCCCCCTCCTCAGTCCCTGTCCAAGTTCCAGGTTAGGCAATTGGACTCACCATTTTACTCCCTTTTGGGATGGGAGGCTGTAGTTGGTGACGTCTCTGCATCACCAGGCAGAAGGGAGGCTCATGTGGCAGGAGAGGTGAGGAGAGGCAAGGACTGAGAGACATCAGCTCTTTTCTTTCAATCTGTGAGTTGTCTTGCCAGCACCAGGAACTAATATGTCAGTCTGCAGAGGTATTAATGCAACAAATGGGCTGCCTGGCCCTTCCCCAGCTGTCTGGAGGAGGCAGCGTGTGGTGATGCTTTCAGGAAGCACCTGAAAGGGATGGGTGAAGATTTTTTTTTTCCCACTAGGTGCTCAGCCCTGGGAAGGCACAGAGAAATTCTCTGTAGACAATGGTTCAATCCTGTTCCCAGTCCAGCCAAATGGATATGGTGGGGCTTCAAACCAAGTACAGGGAAGAGCCCAAGGAAAACCTGAGTCCTGACTCTGCATAGAAATGGAACAGATGTGCCCAAGCAGGGGTATTTCCCTGACAAGAGGTGGGCATGGCTCCATGGTGCTGCTGGCCAGGCTCTCTGCTTGAGCAGGTATGGTACCACCTCTTCCAGTCCTGCTTTTTGAGTGAGTTTTGCTCCCTTGGATTTCATGTTTGGCTGTATCTAAGCAGGGATGGGGTTTTTATTGAGGATGAGGTGAGTGGATAGAGTGGCGCAGGCTACACAGTAAATGTTGCCATATTTTTGCATGTTGTTTGGTTTTAATTGCACATTCTGGGCATCTGGGAAAGCTTGGAGTAAGCAAAGCATGTTACATCCCAGGGCTCTTTATGTACATAAACAATTGGAGGTTAATTCCCCAGACCTTCCCTGAAACAAGTTCTTGGCTTGTTTGAGTTAAATCTTGGGGAAAAAAAAGGGATATAATAAGCTGAGCTGCAGATTTGGGCTTCTAGGAGGCACATCTAGGTGCCAACAAGATACCAGGAGGCTGAGATTTGCCACAATTGGAATAAATCTCTTTTAATGGCTTTTGTTCAGTTCACCAGGGTCTGCCAGCTCTGCTCCTCGCCAACAGTAAATAGTCTGGGAGCAGGGAATTGGTGATTATATTAAATTTAAGGCAATTCAGCATGGTTTTACTTGATTTGGAGTGTTGGGGAGAGGTGGCACAACATCTATGCACAGAATGGGCAGGCTAGGTCAGATACTTCCTGCGTTATTATCTGATCATGAAACATGGCATCACATGGAAAGAGCCATAATTAGGTGTTCAGGAAGAGTTCATCCTGCCCATTTGAGTTGAAGTTGTAAACTAAGAGGGCAGAGATCAAAGGCTTCTACCGAAGGCCAGAGCAATTTGCTGAGGATCTTAACTGGAGGGTAGCACTCAGTGCCCATGCAGGGGCATCATATCAGCTGCAGCCTCTTCCTTGCCTTTATTTTTACTCTTCTTCCAGAAACAGGAAACAAACAATGTGTGGGAGATATTGCTATTTCAGCTGGGCATGGCCTTTGCAAGCTGGATCCCAGTTCAAGAGATGGGGGAAAAAGCTCCAAAAAGGCACAGCCGTGCTTCTGTGGTGACAGCCCCTGGGTGGGCAACGTGGTGTCACATCCTGGGGCTCCACTCCAGCCCCAGGCTGTGCAGAGAGAAAACCTGCTCAGTCCTTCTCTGCTTCTCCCACCTGGTGATGCTTTTGCACTTACTCTTCTAAAAAATCTCATCTTCCTGAGGCATTTTGATTACTTTAGATAGACACTGCCCTTTTTATGCCTGCAGCGTTATCCCTTCCCTGTCCCTGCCTGCTGGAGCTGCCTCTTGCACACTCCACAAAGCAGCCAGGCACTGTCTTCTGTTTTAATTGTTTTTGTCCACCTCCTGGCTTGCCCTCACATTAGCTTTAGGGGATGCTAAAAATCATAAAGGGGTAGGGAAAGGGCTTGGAAACAGGGAACATTTGGATGCTGAGAGTCAGGGGAAGGAGGGTAAGCAGGTACCTGCTGGCTTGGTGGATTAAAGCCCTGGCGTGGTGGGAGCTGATGTGTCAGTGCAGGCACCTGCACAGATAAGGGCAATGATTTCTCTGTCTTTGCAGAGCTACGGCCTTGAAGTTTGCCTCTTTTATTCTGTAGGGACAACTGACTGCAGAAAACAGATGCCATCTGTCCACCGTGCCTTGTAAATCAGATTTTAATCATCTCAGGGAGAGGTCTGTCTCCAGCTGAGTGCTGCAAACCAGGTGTGCAGGAGTTACTCTGCAAAATTTACATTTCTGAGATAGGTTAGTGATTAGAGCCCCAGCTTCATACCAGGGAGGCTGAAATGCAATTTCTTCCTCTCTCACAGATTTCCTGGCTGATGGTGGAAAATAGCTTAGGCCATGCCTGAACTGATCAGGGAAGTGCAGATCTGTTTCTCACCTCCCAGCTGACCTCCCTCCCCAAAATGCTCACTCTGCAGCGTATTGCAGCCAGCGTGGGTGGAGAGGCTCCCAAAATGAAGGACACCACTGAGTCAGGACCAAGAGAGGCACCCCCAAGATCCAGTTTTGGTCCATGAAAACTGGAGCCACAGATTGCAGAGGTGCTGGTGTTGGAATTGCTGTCTCCTCCTGCGCTGCCAGTGCTTGATCCACAGCAGCTACAGTCTTGTCTGGTGGATAATACGTCTGTTCCAAGGGCTGCTGCAGTAGGTTGCTGTGGGCAGTGGGGGAGAGAGCCAGGGAAGGAAATGGCACAAGATCTGACTCTGTCTGGTTTTGTTCAGCCCTTACACAGGTCTGTAATGCAAATGGTGTATTCCTACAACAATAAATGTGTGCTGCCGAGGATGGTCACAAGCACAGGTGAACTGTCCTTGTCTCTTTTTTCAAATCATTATATATTGCAAAATCATTGCAGGTATTACAGGGAGGCTGCAAAGCAACCTCTTTGTGAGTAAAGAATCAATAGTTCGTTTTCTTCTTCCTTATATGAAAACAATACCATAAAATCATGTTGGTTTATTAAAAAGGCAATACCCTCCAAGCATAAATGGCAAGGCTGATCACAGCCTGTCTGTGGGGAGATACAGCTCTTTTATCTACAGCCTCTGTGGACTTGTTTTTCAAAAAATAGCTTAGCAAAGCCTCTGAAAACATGGTTATTTATTAGTTGGCATTGCCAAGTTTTGACCCCCATCAGAGGAACTCGCAGGGGCAGAGCAGACGGACCCCAGTGTTACCTGCTGGAAGCTTTGAAACAAATCTCTGCCCCTTCTCCTCCATCCTCAAAAATGAGATTTGCCAGGCAGGATGGCTCTTCACAGCTGTCCCAGGTGGCTCACCTCTGCCATTTTACACAAAAGAAGTGCATCCTCCCAGCCTGTGTATCATCCCATCACAAGAGGGTGCTTACAGCAGTCATATCCTGGGATAAGTCCTGTCAGCTCATCAAAACCCAAGTCTAAAGGTTATAATGACGCTGCCATTATTTTTTTGAATGGGATGCCATTCAAATTTAAGCTCTTGCAAGGGTACAGGAGAAGAAAGGTGCCTCCTTGTCAGCATCTTCTGATACGCTGCAGGAACAAACCTGCATCCTTAGTTCACACGAGTTGGGGCAGCCATCATTCATTTTGCACAAAATCTTTTTGCCCCACTTCTGCAGAGCAGTGGAGATTGCAGAGCAGTGGAGATTGCAGCTGGGCCACACATTAATGAACTGAATGGGGTGAGAGCACAAGGGCAGCATGGCTTGTGTGGAAACCATTTAATGGGGAATCAGCAAAGGAAATGCCCCCTTGTCCCCCACCTTCCTGCCCCTTACACACTCTCAGGGACTTGTTCTGTACAATACCTCCATGGATATGCTTGGGCTGGAACTCTCTAAAGGTTTGGGCAGGGCTCATGAGGCTGGTATGAGGTGTCTGATGAGCAAATTTTGGAACTAAGGGCATCAAAGCTTATTTGTAAAAATGGGCTAATAAGGGGTAGTGTAGTACCCAGCTGACGGGGAGAGCCCAAGCTCCACCGCATAAACCCCCCACATTGCTGGGATTCATTTTAATCAGCACTTAGACAGGAAGAGAAAATATTCCCCATGTTTTTCCTTCAAGATTGAATCACTCAACCAACACCTTAATGAGGCACCAAGAGATCTGTGTATATATATACATATACATACATACATATATACATACACACATACACACACACACACGTATATATAACATATATATTCACACATATATTTTAAAAATAGTTAACTTAAACATTAAAAACCACCCCCATCTCTGTTCTGTAGGGAGTGTTTGTGGAACTAGGCTGGAGTGGGGAGATGGTGGAACTGCCCCTTTCCAGAAGAGCAAAGGAGACTGCAGATTAAACCAATTCTTGAGCTGGTTTCTAATGAGCCTGCTGCAGCTTTTCCAGGTGAATCAAAGGAATGAGAATCCTTGGACAAAACAAATATTTCTATTCAAGTCCTGTTGTCTTCCTGTTCCTTAATCTTTCCCCCAGATCCTTATTCCTGATCCAGATGCTCAGCCCAGTGTCAGTTATGAGGATGCTGGGACTGAGGGGTCACACCTGTTTCCAGGTGAGACTGTGTTGTCTGGAGGATGTCAGAACCATCACCTTACTAGGGCCCAGGGAGCCCTCACCAGAGCTGGCTTTGTCCTATATCCCTCCAAGAGATCCTTCACTTGTGGTCCTTCTCACAAGCACTGTGATTTGTCCTTTTTTTCATTCTCTGCAAAGGAAGAGAATTTAAAGATGAAATCCCACTGAGAAATTAAAAAATCATAGGTCTCTTGAGACATAAAGTACAGCTAAACCCAACTGCACGAGCAGGGAAACAGCTTTTCTGCATCTTGGGGGAAGTTTGGCAGGTGGGAAAGTATTTCTCAGCTGAACATTCTCCCTCTGGTTTGGATTAATAGCTTGGGTCCAACTTCACTACTCCCATAACAAATAAATCTTAAACCATAACTAGCCCAAGAGAAGAAGTATCTGTTGGATGTCTTCTCAATGCCGTATTTTTTTCCTCTGTAAAGCATTCCTCTTTTAAAAGCTCTCTGGCTCTTCACAACTTATTTTCCTCAGATTTTGTAGAGATGTGGGTACCAAACACATGCCAACAACTAAGCTCCTAGGTGGCAATGTACATAAGATACATGTGACAAAATGTACAAGGCAAGATGTTCCTAGCAAAATAATGTTTAATTTACTGCTTGTGAGTTATCCATGAGGAGAACCAGACTTTTTTTTTTTCACATATTCAGGTATTAGTCAAAATTATTTGACATTCTGCAAGACCCCACCACCAGTGTCCACAGCCTGTCTGCAACCATCTCTGACACAGGCTTCTCCTGCCCAAGGGGATGGAGGTTTGCATGGCTTTTTCCCATGGTTTTGGAATCTTCTCCAGCTCCAGAGAGGACCCTACACTGAGATTAAGTTGCCATTGTGTTGGAGCACTGGGGGAAGTTATTAAACAAGAACTCAATGCATTGTTTGTACTTCTCTTAAACTAATAAACAATAGATGCTTCCTTCAAAGGTGAAGGAACAGCTAATAAAATACTCACAAGCTCTGTCTTTCAACCCCAATAAAATCCCAGCCAGACACCAAAGAAACCCTTAAACCCAAGTGCTGAACTCGATGTTGAAATGTCAGCCCTCAAACGTGAGAGGAATACGTTCATTTCCTTAATGTGCCTGGGAAGAGACAGAGTTTGAAGACTTTTTCCACCAGGTAGAACAAAATGTTTCCCCTAAAACCTGGTAGTCATAAATCAGGTCTTTGAATGCCTGCAGAGAAGTTCTTGAGCAGTTCTCAGCTCCAGGTATGGAATGAGTATAGACAGACTTTTATCTCCATTTTAGCGAAACAGAGCAAAACATATTCTACTCCACAATTTTTTTAACAATCCTCTCAAATGAAACTCTTAGTGCCTTAGCTTTAACCCTACACCTGCTTAACACCTTAACCCTAGGTGTCTTTTTTTATTCATTGCACTGTCTCTGAAATGGGAGGAAAGAAAGTAAATGTGGAGAATAAAGGGGAACATAAGTGTCTGCACTGAGATAACCCTCTTGCATGGCAGAGGTTCTCTCTCTGGGTAGAGAGCTTGAAACACCTCAAGGAGGAAACAACTCTGGTAAATGACAGGGAGCAAGACCAGCACACCCACAGGTTCTCTATGGTCCTTCAACTTGGCCTGGAAACAGTGGAAGAGGACATCAAATGCAGAGAGGCTTTAATCCCACTTTTGCAGAGTCCAAGAGCAAACTTCTCAGGTGGGAGGTGATGCACCAGTCCCATCCAGACCTGGGAAAGCCTGGCCTTGCACCACTGGGGCAAGCCCACTTGGTCCTTTCCCTGGCTTGCTGCTATTCTGCTGGCACCAGGGGAGTGGCTGATGAGAGCTGGCAGAAGCCTGGGCACGTGTTTGGAAGCCGGAGAGAAACGGGAAAGACATGGCAATAATTATGATGGCTTGGGACCAGCTGGAACTGTCAAACTGAGTTAACTGAGGAAAAAATGGCTCAGAGCTCAGGGACAAGGTGACCTGGGGGGCTTGGCAGGGGACACCAGATGAAAACCACCATCGTGTGCCAACCCCCTGCTCTTTCCCAGCCTTGGCCCTGGAGCATCACCCTGGTGTCACCACGGATGCAGCTTGGATAATGGGAAAACAGAGTGAGCCTACTGTCAGCAGCATTTTCTTTTGAAGCCCTGCCATCACATGTGGGATCCCACTCTGGCAGAGTTTTAGCTGTCTTCTTAGCTAAACTGGGAAATTATTTACCCCAAGCCACACCTCCAAGCGACCAATGGCAATTTGGTCTTGGTGATGACTGGTTTCAAGCAATTAAATCAAGATCAGTGAAGCAGTCCTGAGCCTCATCGCTTGATGTGCTCTAGACCATGGCTTCCAGTAGGCAGGATGTTTAAAGAAACTGTTCATTGAAAAATATCTGAAATATCTGTAGCTCTTGGCAGCTGGAGAGCTGGGCTGGGGTAGCAGCAGGTGCACATCAGGTGGGCGTAGAAGTACCAGTGTGGTTATTTAAATGCTTTTAAATGGAAACAGACAAAACCTATTATAATAAATTGCACTGGGGTTATGCTTCTTGTTGCCTCTGCTTCAAGCTGTAGATTTGCAATTAGTTTGCATTTATGGATAGTTTACACTTTTAAGTCATTTCAAAACACTTCAGCCTAAATGCATTTCCAGTCTGTTTAGATTTCATGAAGAGGAACAGGTTCCCCTGTGAATCAGGCAGCTTCAGAGTTCCACAATAAACCGATCCCTTTTACAGTCACTGTCACATTTCCCCTCCTGTATATCCACACAAAGGTAAGTAGGCTCCCAGGGCAGTGCAGGTGGCTGGAGCCCCCCGTAATGGCAGAGCCCCAGCAAAGGTGGCTGTGCCTGCAGTGCTGCACATGTGTTTCATGGAGCTCTGCCTTGGTCTCCTTCCTGGTAAGCAATGACATTCAAGGGCCTGATTTCTGTTTATTCCACTGCAACCCGTGTGGTTGTTGACATGAAGGCAAAGGGTATGAAAAAAGCTGTCAGGCCAGAACAGGGATAAAAACAGGGAAAAGCTCCATGCAGCTACAGCTGGATGCACTGACTGCACCTGGCTGTGTTCAGGCATGTTTGCTTGCTCCTAAAGCTGTTGATCACCTAATGGTGATGTTATTTTCCTACAGAGTATGTGTGATTCGCTGTAAAATACTCAAATACTCTTTAATTCCACCAAGCAGACAGGGTTTCCAGGTAAACAGCTTGTCTGGCCTGGAGCAGCACAAACCAAGGTGCACTTCTGCTCCATGCAGGTAGTTTTGTGGGTCTTTTTCCCCTGAAATGTTACTGCTTTGAAATAGAGCTGAGAAAGGAGAGCCAAAATCCTTGCCTAGAAGTGTGCAGCTTATTTGTGTGTGGTGTTTACCTAGGTGGCCCTCACCTAAGCTAGTGGTGAGGATGCATCGAACTGGCCACCAATATGCTCTTGCTTTTTTTGGGATAAGGATTAACTCAGCAGGAGCAGGGTAAGAGCAGTGGTGCCCATCTTGGGAAAAACCACGTCAGCAGCTGTGTCCATCACAGCCTGGGGTTACATACCTGCCACCCTTCCCTACACCACTGCTATGGTAAGTGTACTCTGCTGGTCAGAGGTTTCCCAAACCTGGGCTGTAAAAAATATGTTTGTTTTTTTTTTTCTGAGGAGGACATTCAAATTAGGTCCCTGCTATGAAAGGTGATGACACCTAGAAGGGAAATGTGCCATGTAGAGAATGGAGCTAATTGCTATTTGGTAGTTTTCTTTCTGCCTACCAGCTTTGCAGCACAATTTTGAGAGGAAAAGGCTGCCCTGAGACTTGCACTGAAAATTCTGCATTGCAGACAGGTACTATCAGGTCAACCCCACCAATTTCCCAGCCCTTCCTGTAGCCTGGGAAAAGGAAAATGGTATAAATAAACCACTGTTTAATCAGAACCCCACCTCTAGACCCTAATCAATTATTGAAAGTTGTTTCAAAAGCAGTTTAAAGTGGAAAGATAGCTCTGGAATTTAGATATTTCATCAAAATTTCCCCCTAATAGAGTTTGGTTCTTTTGTTTTGCTTGTTTTGGTTTTGTTTGTTTGGGGTTTTTTTTGTGGAGGAAGGAAAAGCTGTCAGAGAAACAAAATGCTTCTCACGGAAGCAGCTGGGACATGTGACTGTGGTGTTTGGTCCTTTGGAGCTGCAGCACCAATGTCTCTTTGTCCCCTTTCTCCAAGGGGACAGCACCTTCCAGGCATCAGCATTAACCAGAGGATGTCCTACAGAGCCACCTCCTGCCCAAAATTTAGCAAGTGAGGGGTGGGAAAAGAACAAAGAACCCAAAGCATCTGAAACCCTCACTTCCCAGACAACTGAATCCCATTCTTCCCCCTAAGCAAAAGGCATTTCAAGTCACTCCTCTGAAGCACCACCACCATCCTGAGGAAGGAATTTGGAGGAAGAAGAAAGGAAAGAGATTTTTCACAGCTGTCTGGCTCTGAAACTGAAAAGTATTCATGTGTGGAGGAAAGCACCTTTCTCTGTCAGAAGGGAATAGATGAAAAATATTTTATGAAACATGGAGGTTGCCCTCCAAGCACACATCTTCCATTGTCCTGCAGAAGCACTGCTGTCAGGAGCTTCCTGGCCACAGCTGGAGACACAGGTGTTTTCTCACAGAGCCCTCCCCCCTGCTCCCCTCTGCCTAAAGTCCAGCTCAAATTTTTCATCTTCTAATGGCAAAACAGAAGATGGAATCTAGAAAAGAGCAAATAAAAAGGACAAAGTAATGGAGAATGATATAAATCCTTGAGACAAAGGAGCAGGATTGGGAAGAGGATTTGTACAAACAGCAAATCTTGGAGTCCTGAGCTAAAACAAAAGGCTTCAATCTACAGCTCCGCTGGTGTCTCACCTAAGAAATAGAGATTTTCCAGTAATTCACTCCAGATTACTCCCCCACATGCCACATCCCTCTCCTCCATGTTTCTTGGAGTGAGAATCCCACAAAAAACCAGATGCATTTCATGAAAACCTCGGCCAGATGGCCACCGGTGCCTGTACCCCGCTCGGCAGCTTGAGCAGCAGCCTGAGCCTGCGTCTCCTAACCCAGGGCTGTCACACCTTGCCACCCACACGAGCAGACCTGGCCCCCAGGGCTGGCAGGTGGGAAAGGCCAGTACCCAGCTCTGGTGTTTTAGCACGGGTGAAATCACCCCAAAGCAGGAGATCCATCGGAGCCCGCACAGCAGCTGCTGCCCCAGTGGATATTTGTGGATAGCGACAGGGACCTGGCGGGTTTTTCCCAGGCAGACTGAAGAAACAGGAGGAATTGACTCATCACAGAAACATCACACCACTAGGAACATCCACAGGATAACACTGCTGGAAACCCAGAGCGGGAAAACAACATTGCTGCTGGGGATGGAATGCCTGCAGACCGTCCCACCTCCATCCACCTTACCCACACGTTGGCTGGCTACTGCTAGAGGCCAGGATAATATTAAAGCAAGGAAGACAAAGGAGCAGGGAGTCTCTAGGGCAGGGAACTGAGGTGTTATCCTGAGCAGATCTGTCAGTGGACGCTACATTATGCATACAGGGACATGGCTAACCCAGAAGGTAAATCAGGCAATTGGAGAGAGCTGTTTGAATACACACCCAACAAAGGGAAACTCAATTAAATTTTAAAGGCAACACATTTGAAAATGGCAGGACTAAGCGGCATTTAAAGGTGGCGATCGTTGCCAAGTTATTTCGAGCAAACAGGAGGCTATTCCATGCATCTGTTTGAACATGCCAACAATTAATTTAGTAATCAACATGTTCTGAAGGGATGATTTGAGAGGGTGACAAGCAGGGCTGGGCCCTCGATCAGTGTAAATTCACCATGGCTCTCTATGTTGCAGCCAGCCCCACGCTAGCAGAGGGTTTGGCTGAAAGCCCCTCAGGAGGGACACGCTGGGGGAGGTGACTTCTCTTACATAAGGACGGTGATGTGCCTCACACACGTGCAGATGGTGATGCTTCTCATACCACCCACAGCACAGATGGACTGTCAGTCATCACATTGAAAGCCATTCCAAGAGTGTGCCTACCCCAAGTCCAGCAAGGAAAAATTAAGTGCTCTTTTATCCACTAAACCTATCCTGCCTTACACCAGCATAGACACCAGAAGCAAAAATATTATAGAAATAAGCCTGCTATTTATACAGCTCAGCAGAAGAGCTACAGCAATAAAGATGCTGAAGTCACTGTTTTGTTCAATGCAAATTACATGATGGTGTGCTTATAGAGTTCCTTTCATGCAGACAGCAGCCTCCTTGCTGTGGACTTGGACCAACTCCTGCCCTGAGGAGGCTAAAGGCTTGTGTCAGGGTGCTTGCCAATCCCCCTGCAGTAAATGTGCCTCTGCCTCAGAGCCACCGACACCAACAGCCTACAGGGTGTCGGAATGAATAATATCCCAAGTGTCTTCACTTTATTTGGGTCCTGTGAGGTGTTGGTGTCTTGGGACAAGAGACATCCAGGGATCCCAGAGCACTGGACATGGAAAGCCCTAAGAGATGGAGGCAAAAACTGGCCCGAGATGGAAGAAAGAATAAAAAAATTTAAAAATAAATGGCTTTAACAAATAATCCTGTCATACATTTGCCTTGAGTAATGTATTTAGATCTTAGAGATTGAGGTGATAAAGCCAAAAACGGTACTTTGCAAAGTCCCAAGTTACTGCTCTTAAGAGTTATAATTTCCTTAAGAAAAGGATCTGTCAAAAAAGAGTCAGGAGAGGGGAGAGGAAGGAGACAGAAACATCTCAATTTGAACTCAACTATTTTGATTAACTATCTCCAGTCACCTTCTGGAGCTGTAAAACCCAGCCTGGGTGACCAACCTGGGCTGCAACTAGCCCATCACTGCCCGCCCCTACCACCATGGAGGTATTACCATCAAGCTGCAGCTTCTGCTCCAACACCTCATGGGTCCAAGCCCTCCATTCAGTTCCTCTTCATCCTCATACGTGTCAGTAAGAGCTCTCCCACAGCCGATGGCTGGTCCTTGCACTTGGGCTATCTAGGAGGAGATATGAAACTGCAGCCGGAGGAAATCCTCCTGGATGATCTGTCTCTGCAAGCACGGACAAGGCCAGCAGCAGCAAGTTCAAGACCAGCATCCTGCACTGCCCCTAAAGGGGTTTGGGTTTAATCCCAGCTACTTCTCTTCTTCCAGGACAGCGTGGCCAGACATCACCAGAGAGCGTAACGTATTCCCTTTGGGAGCAGAAACAACTGATGCAGTGGTAGAAGTTCCAAATCTCTCGCACAAAGCAACTTGTCAAAAGGAGCCCCCCAAGCTCACCCAATGAAAAAGCTCTCCTGGAAACAGCCTAATCCAGCTCCAGTCCTGCATTCCTGCACACGTGAGAGATGCGGCCTCGGCCCCCGTGCACAGGAGTCTGCATACATTACAGGACAGAACTTTGTCTCCAACACCTGCCAGGCATGCATTCCTTCTGATCCATCAAGTGGCACTGACAGAGAAAATCAAGGGAAAAAAAGAGCTCATGGGACAGGGGAGGTCTGGGGCTGAGAAACGCAACTGGCCTGCAAAGCACTGAATGCAAAGTTATTAAAAGAAAGAAAATTTACTATGGAAAGATGCCAGCACTCCAGAGCAGTTCTCGAGGTAGTGTAAATCAGCATAACATTACCGTGTCCAATTTATGACAGCTACAGGCTGCACCAGGGGCCCTCACTGCTGTGTGCTCTGGCACAGGAGAAATTCAGGTATAGCAGTGAGGTGCCAGCACAGACACTTTTACATTGGGCAGGTGTTGGAGGCAAATAACAACACCACCAGCACAACTTCAGTGTTCAGCTATCTCAGAATTTGAAAAGGAAAAGGCCCTTCTTTTTTTTTCCACCTCAAAAAGCATTCATAGCACTGATGAGGAAGACAGAGTCTGAATGCACATTTCTGGAAAGCACATCTGATTATCTTCTGGAAAAAATGAGTCTCTCTCTGAACACGAGAGACTGTTTCATGCCAGAGTTAAGAGTACAGAAACCCACATATATGATTGCTCTGTAGCCAATTTTGTTGATTAGTCATTAGGATATGAGAAGAAAATAGTTAATGTGCTGTAACCAATCTGCAAATGTTATAAAATCTGCAATCATATGGAACTAATTTTAAGTGAAATGGGATGATCTACAAATTACAGGCAAAGGATTACTACAAAAGGCATGGAGAAAAGCAGCCAGGAAGGCAACAAGCAGATCAATATCCTGCTGAGGATGAACAATAGTTAGGAGAACACAGGCAGCTCACACACCCAAAGAAAATTATTTTTGAGAACTGATACAAAATGAATGCTAACTAAATTTCAGATGTCTGAAGACTCATTCACTACCAAATAGGATACCAACAATACCACCTTTGCAAGAGCTACCAGGATGGCCACTGGCCACAAGGTTACCTCAGCTCAAATGGATGTGGGGATGCAGGACTGCTGCAAAACCCTTCTGTGAGCAGGAGCCCATCAGCCAGCGAGTCCCTGAGGAGCCACAGGTCCTGGAGGCTTCCATGAACAGCTTGCTTTCACTGTCATATTTTAGGAAGTTTTTCTCACCTCAGCTCTGACATATATGGTGTGGAATGTGCAGCCACATGAAGACTTTGGAGCTCAAATACTCATTTCAGCAAGAAACCCATTTCATTCTAAGAAAACAATAATGGGAATATTCCCATGCCCCTTTAAAATATCAAGGCAAAAAACTTGCCATGATAAAAAAAAATTAGTTGGCAAGGTTAGAATTGCAAAGCAAATGCAGACTTTGGGACTTATGTTCTGTTTCTTCCCCTCCTTTAAATCATAAAAACCATTTGAAAACAAAGCAAGACATAATGAAAATGAATGCACAGGAATAGCACTTGCCCAAAGGTCCAGTTGGGCTGTTCTGCTCATTTTTCAATCCTTCTGTTTCTTGTCCAAATTTGTACAGCCATTTGTACTCCCCCTTTCCTTAGAACCCATATTTATAATCCTGCCTTGAGATGCTCATCTATCAGCCCAGAAAGCAAGACATTTATCCTACTCTTCAAATATCCATCCAGACCTTGGGAAGGTGTGGACTGGGAGGGAGAGGAGAAGAAAGCACTTTTCTTTTTGCTTCAACACTGGTTATAAACTACAGAGGATGCTAATATCTATCAGGGAATCATCTCACACTCCTGCCAATTTCCTTCTCCCCTCCTCAACAGCTGCACTTGTGACTCAGAGCCATTTTTCAGCCAGTGCTATTTAGGGTCTCCAGCTAAAGCAGATCTGAGCAGTATCAGGTCCAAAGTAGTGTGTTACCCTGGCAGTGGAGCAAGATTCTGATCTCAGGAAAGATGACTTTTAAACTACTCCACTGGAGTAACAGAGGTGGGAGTGTCATCAGCCTGATCCCTGCCACGTGCTTTGGCCAGCCCAATGCCCTGGCACACCTACCCTAGCAAAGCATGCACCTATTAGTAGCTATTATCAACAGATTATTCTGATCAAACGCCAAAAAAAAAGGATTTTCTTGAACAGATTGCTGTAAGTGTAATCCCTTCCCCGTCAGCTCTCCCAAATCACCCCACTCCTTTCTCACACACCTGTACATAACTCACAAAATGAAAACTCCTAAAACACAGTGAATTATTTTATCTACTCCATTCCTTCCACATCTTATCTATTACTACAACCTTTTGCAATAGGGGTGCAGTAAAATCTGGTTTTAAACATGAAGCTGTAGTCTGTAGTCATTCTCTTCAGTCAAAATATAAACATAGGAAGCTTCAGATACACATTTTATAACAGCAGTGGACAAATCTATCACAGTAACACTTTTGAAAAGTAATGAAATGCAAAAATATATTGAGGAGGTTTACAGCAGTTTAATGAAGGCTCTCGTACAAAATCTTGAACTCAAAGTTACAGTCAAGAATTACTGAAAAATATAACTTACAATGAAAAAGCTGATGAGAATTGCCCACTTAGCCATGGAATTAACTGCGCTTTAACGCTGTGCTTAAATAGTCACCACACAATAGGAACAAATTTAAATCACGACCAAGGTACACACAATTCACTTCCATTCTGTTTTCAATTACATGTATTCAGCATGTAATTTAACCTCTGGAAATTACTCTGAAGAATCCAGAGATTTCTCTTATTTATTTTAATTTTTTTTTTTCCTTTTCCCAAACACTCACTGGAAATAAATACTATTGAAAGAATACATGTGGAGTGAAATAAAATGGACACTTAGGCACTGGTACAGTCTAGTCCTCTTGAGCCCTCTACAAACTACAAGACAAGAAGTTTTAAACCACAGATGGAGTGAAGAACAGGTTAGAGCTGTACAGGTAGTGCAGCAGGTTATGTACTACACAAGAGCACATCTGCAAAAGGTCCCAGGAGATTTTTGTTGAAGATGCAGCGTATCCACACCAGGTATATCGTGAAGGGCTTAATGTTTTCTGAGAAGGTGTGATTCTGATGGGACAATATATAAGGCATGTAAGTGTTTTCCCCTTGCTCTTGTATCCACACTTCATATTTTACTTCTCTGACCTTGAGATACCTCAGATTCCAGGGGATCTGCCAGGACACAGCAAGTTTAGCTTCACTCGTGCCCTGGACAGAGGCCTGACACTTGGCATCCCTCACTTTGCCAGGGTAGAGACTACCAGACCATTTCTGCCTCTTGGGTCCGGGCTTAGACTTCACAGTCTGCCTAATAGTGTGTATGAGGGACGGGATGTTCACCTTGGTGTCCTGGTAGGCACGGAACAGCCACTCAGGGTTGCGGCAGCAGAGGTGCCGCGGCACCTCCGTGCTCTTAATGATGCGCTCCTGCTCAGCTTTGTCCAGATGAGCAATCCCACCCTGATCCCAGGGTCTGTCTGGATAGGCTACGGTGTCTTCCCTGTCAGTGTTCTGCCAGGCAATGTAGTGCAGGTCCATGCCAGGAAGGGTTGCCAGGGTTTTGTAAGGGGTGTAGTGTTCGGGGTTGATAGCATATGGGAAGAGCTCCACCACGGTGGCCCCTCTTGGCAGGAAGAGTGACATGACTAATTGGGCCCCGTGCATGCTGACCAGCATGGACGCATTGCTGATCAACCGGACGATGTCAGAAAATGAATGCTCCTCCAGAGAGACGGAAATGGTTTTCATCTGAAACTCCTGAGCAAGAGCCAGGATTAGTTCTGCCTCATTTAGGATAAGTCTGTTGATTGTCCGACTGAACACTACGATGTACTCCTCACTGGAGCTTTCCTCCAAGCTGATATTCAGTTTCTGCATCATGAATTTGGTGAACTGCCTGATCTCATTACCAGAAACCAAGATGTTAGCCTTTGGCCCTTGTGGCTGGACAAATCCGTACTGGTACCAGGTAGTGATTTTGGATAGTCCCACATAGGATTTGGTAAAGCAGAGGAGCCTGCCCAGGGTTTTAAGCTCCTCCCTGAGGAGCGGCTGCTTGTTACTCAGTAACTTGTAGAGGTCAAAGTGAACACCTTCACTCCACCCTTCCATGAAGAAGAGTCGCGCCTCCAGATCCAAGTCTGAGAACTGCTGCATGGTGTAATAGATGGGGAGGAGGTCATCATGAAAGACGTGCATCAGGTTGTCTGGGTTGAACCTGTTGGCAATCAGCGCCACATCAGGCACGAAGACCGGCTTTGGCATAAATTTCAGCGCAGCAGCTGGCAGCTCCACGAAGTTGAAGTACTGGGTGTTGTGATCTTCCACAGAGGAGAGGTCGAGCAGAGCTGGCTGAAACCTCCGGGAGCCCAGGTTGGGCAGCATGACAGAGGAGTTGCTGTGAAAGTAGACAAACTCCTCAGCCTCAGTAGAGTAGCAGAGGGACTCAAAGCGGCAGATGCGGTCGGTGTGCATCCTGCCAGTGCACACCATCCTGGTACCGTTCTCCACCAGGGCCTGCAGAGCTGCATGGTAGTCAATCTGAGCCTCAGAAAGTTCCTGAGACTGGCGCATGAGGAGCAACTCCTCCTCCACCATGGCGGCATGATCGCGCAGTTTGATGTACTTCCACAGCACGGCAGCGAGGATGGACACGAGCAGGGCATTGAACACAGCTGCTATGTTCATTCTGTAGTTAGGTCCTAGCAGGATGACAGGTGGGGAATGCAATGGAGAGGGGACACATCATTAACACTCTTTGACATGGTGAGGGCAAACACCTGTGGAAAATAAAACAAGAGAAGAACCACTTAAACATCGGGTTTACAGCTCCACCATAAATCATATTTTATGGACTATTCAAGAGAGCTTCTTTCCAATTTTTTCCCCTTCCAGAGAATGAGAGGAAAGAAGAAAAAAGTGCCAAAGGTCTCCCCAAAACTGTAAAAAAATATAAAGCAAACAGAACTGGGAGCTGCTCTACAAGAAGGCTCCTCTCATTTTCATTTATATACTTTTGAAGAAGAAAATCTAAAGGAGTTTAAGGATGAGCTCTATGAAGATCTGTTCGAAAGAAAAGTATGTTCTCTGGGACTCTGGATCTGGGATCCAGAACTCTGATTTTTGCAGACCACTCCCACAGTGAGGGGAAATAGAGCACTGCAATCCCTGGGCCACCTGCAGAGGACTGGAGCCCAAGCTCCTCCTCCTGCTCTGTATGGCTGAGAGCACTCAGCGGTGCTCCCACCTTCACTCAGCAGGTAGCAATACCTCGAGGAGTATTGCCAGGACAGATTTGGCTACACTCCAGTGTGCAGTGTGAACTACTGAACATCACATTCTACTTCATTTTATCTAGAGGTGGGGGAAGGACTTGCAGGTCTATGGACTGCCCTGAGAGAGAATCCTGAGTCACTAGGGTATTGCTCTGGTTGCAATCCAGGATCAAAGGCTAGGAACTGACATCATCTTCCAAAAGAAATACTGGCATAGGAGAGTGGAGAGCTCTGCTCTTTATGAGAGGAACTGATGTGTCATTAAAGAAATCAAACCTTCATTTAGTGAGAGTCTGGCTCACATAGCACAGCCAGCCCTTATACAAATGATAAGCTAATGCATTTGAAGGGTTTTGCTGTTGGCATTTTCCCATCCCAACCTGAGAACCTTTTCTGTGCTGCTCCGAAGCCTCCCTGATTCTTTTTCTGTTAGAGCCTGCCACTGTTTTCCTTCTATGCAGAAACACTACTGGCTTATATCAGAGTATTGATTATGACTTCAACTGTGAACTTCAATTGAGGTATTGATTCACCTACAGAATTTATGGACTTCAATTTTCATTATGCATCAAGATTCACTGCTGGTCAGGCTGTAAATAATTGCACCCGTGACTCATGGGGAACTTTAGGAAGCGAAATTTCTGCTTAGTATTTACCCTACTATATTGTTCCTAGCTGCCATTTTTAAAGCTAGCAATTTTAAGTTTCCTTTGGTGCAAGTTTGCTGTTGGGGGAAAAAAAGCAATGTCTCAAGCACGTGTTCTGACATCCCAAGCATCCTTTAGCATTTTAACCAAGAGACACTTCTAACATGGCATTTTCTAATGTGGAGAAAATTAGGTAGGCATATTGGGGACCAAAGCAAACACCTCCTCTACTGCCACAAGAATTCCTTGGAAAAGAGTTACTGCAACTTAAAAGCTTGACCCTGCAACTTGGAACTGAATAGAGAATCATTCATGGAACTCAATGAAGTCAGAAGGGATTCCTATACCTCATGAGATCCCAACAGCCTGGAAGATCTGTCTTGGAAAGAACTGAAGGTACCTCAGAGTCTGAAAAATGTGAAATAAATGAGTGCTAGCTGTAAGCCACACAAACTCAAGAGGTGATATCTGGGGATCTGAGCAACAAATTCATTTCAATTTCTATCTACTCAAATGAAACAGAAATGAAGTCCACCTCCTTTGGCAAGTGGTCTGAAAAACTGCTTCATTTAGAAACTCCCAAAAGCAAGTAGCAAATTAAAAATGTGTTGTTTTGATTTCAACCATGAAAAAAAAATGAAAGGGACCTAGAGTGGTCATCTGATTATCAGGGCAGGATCAACTCTCCATAAAGTATGCCCCAAAGATGCTTCTCTATCTCATTCTTAGTACCCATTAATCTCTTCAGCCAATCTCTATCAAGAGAGGCATGAAGGACTGTGATAAACTCTTTTCTAACACTTAGCCTTTGTTTCCATCACAGCAATTTTAACTGGGTCTTGTCCCAGGTGTCACAGATATCCAGCACAGAAAAATGATGGCTGTCACATCACATCTTAATCTGTCCTCCTCTGTCAACAGGGGATGAGTGCTGCTCCTTGTGGCTGTGCAACTCTCAACCATGGTTATTCCATGGACAGCCTGGAATGGAAACCCACTGGGGACAGCACTGTATCACTCAGGTTCTGCTAATGCAATCAAACCAGATTTCCAGAAGAGAAGTTTTTGATGGGGACAGATCTTGAATTATTTTATTGGTACCGACTTTCAAAGCTTTATTTTACTTCTTCACTGTCTTTGAAAAATGTCAGTAATCCAATATAATAATGATATGTAATGATATAATCCAATTCTGTACATCACCTCTCCACTACAAACCTCTCCTCTTGTGAGCATGGCTTTAATTGACTTCAACAGCATCAGCAAGGAGAGGATCGAGCCCCAGCAGCCATGTGCAAAGCCTGATCATCAGTACATGGAGGAGACTTTTAACAAGCAAGTCCTCTGCTGCAAGCACACACTTAAAGGAAGGCAAGTCCACAAGCATTGTGAAAGTTAACTCCTGTGGGTCAGAAGAACAAAGCACCTGCAAGATCTACAACTTGGCAGAGGAAGGAAAACTACACAGCTTCTTTATTATTCCATTATGGCAAGGTGAGTGTGTATGTGTGGATGTTTCAAAGGCATAAGAAGCCCACAGTCTATAAAAACACCACTGCAAATACCACCTGCATTTCATGGCCATTTTGGTGGTGAAGAGCTCTGCTGACCATTACAAACCCCTTGAGCCAAACAGACCTCCTTGAAAACAGCCTGTTCAAATGTTTCAACCCTGACTGATTTGTTCTCTCCCCTCCAGCCCCAAGGGAAGGGCATAAGAGGCACTTCAGAGATGCGGCCTGATGGATGCAGCCAATGTTCAGAGGTTAGCAATTCTCATTTCAGACTCTGCCACAGCCATACCTGCTAAATGGTTAGGATTCAACAACTCAGCCTTTTAGTAAAAATCGCCTGCAAGGCCCTCTTCTACTCTTTCCTCATTGCAGCTCTTTCTCGTCTCTGCACTTGGCTGAAGTGAGTGTATGTGCTTAAGCCAACTGGGTGTCAGGAATATATGTTAAATGTTAGCAATGCTAAAGTAATCCATCTTCATTTCTGTTCCTCATTGCCAGTTCCTAAATTCTGATTCATGCTGCTTGGGAGAAAGCTGCTTTTGATGGAAGTAAACAACGGGATGTGGACAGGAAGGGGTGCTGCAGGCAGAAATGAAAGGAGAATTTCACAGGTACTCAGAGAACTGTCTTAATTCCTTGCCTGTTTTCCCACATTTTATCATCCACCTTTTTTTCAATCTGACACTTTCAGTGAAAACAGACCTCCAGAAACTATAATTTTTGGTCCCTCGGGGAACGATAGAGAATAAATAGTAACAAACAATCCCACTGTTGGCTTTTACATACCCAGGAGAGGCTGCACCAAGGGAGAAAAGGCAAGCACTCTCCATGTCCCCTGGTTCCTCAGTCCCCCAAGCTGAGATCAGTCATAAAGTGCTGTCAGCAGCAGTAGACCTGGGATAAGAAATTTTCCCAGGAGGCAGAGGGTAACACTGAAACAGGTGAAACCATTTAGATTTCTACCTGAAGAGAACTGCTTCACAATAAAAGAAACTTTCATTACTAAATCTCCCTCATGAAATGGATCTAGAGCTGCCACTCCCACAGTGTCAGCAGAGAACATTCTAAGAACTGAAAGGCACTTGCAGAAGTGGCAGGCCGGACACAGTGCTACTTTTCTTAAGAGCAGAGTGTTCTGTGCTGTTTCTTTCTACACAGAGGGCAGCCTCTAGGCCAGTTTCCCCCCCGAGCTGCCCACAGACTCCCTCCTCTCCATCCCTACCACGTTCATCCACCTCCGTACTTCCCAGTGACACTGGGATAACCAGGGCTCTGCTCCACCTGAGTAATACACCCCAGTTACCAAGGAAATCGACTGGACTGACATTTTTTCACTCTCTGCTTTGAAATGCTAAAGCATCATCCTTCAGCACCAGGAGACAGGGCAACTGATAGATGGGAGCCAAGCCAAAGAGACGTGCATGTAAAAGCTGCACAGAGCTTCTCCCTGCAAAGCTGGCAGACGGCAACGATGTCCCATGGGAGGGGATGGGCTGTGCACTTGAGAACTCCGGAGAGGAGTGGGCTATAGGGGAGTAGCAGGAGTGAGAGAGGGCGGTAGAAGAAGCAGATTTCCCTGGCAGTGATGCTGACAGGGCAGGGAGCAGCAGACTTGGGGAACCAGACATGGGTAGCTCAAGAAAAACACCACTCAAGACTGTACAGTGGAATTAAGAGCATATCTTGGAGCTTGCAGCACAGCCACAATGGATGCTGCTCCAGCAGCTAAGAGCCTGTGGGAGGCACTCTATTTTTGGTCAGCTCATCTTTACTCTTTTTCCAAGAGTTCACAGGCATGAAGAGCTTACCCCATTTTCTTCCTCCACCCCCATTCACTTAGCAAAAGCATCACAGTTTCATTCTCACAGCCCAGCGACTTCTCTAACTAGCACTGGCTGCTGATAAGCAGATAATGTCTTCAGGAGTATTCATTTGGTGTGTTCAGTAGGCACTTCTGGCAGAGCCCTCCAGTGTCTTGCAGATCTCATGCAAGTTTGGACACAGCAGCACCTTCTGCCTGTTAGCTACAGGTTATGTGATGTATTAAACATCCTCAGGAAGTGGGAAGGACGCAGGAAGCATAGATGGAGACACTGTTCTCCATCTCCTGTTAGCATGCCTAGGAGATCAGAGTGGGTGGGATGAGAGAGGAATTTCCACTAATAGGCAGTTGGCATAGAGAACTGTTTGGATTCATTTAGGAGATGAGTTCTGTTGTTCTTTTTTTAATTGTGAAGCTACAGTAGGATGAATCACTAAAGCTATTAATATGATGGACAATGTTCCAAATCTCCTCTCCATTGTAAAAACTGCAATCTAGGTAAGAAACAGGGAGGAAAGCTACAAAATCCACATTTTAAAAAAATCCCAACTACAAGAAAAGATAAACATACACTACTAAGACCTCCAAAGGGAACAAACCAAGAGCTTGATTAGGGAGAACAAGGGTGAACAGGGTGACCAGCATGCCTAAAGAGGGGTCACCTATTCCTGCAGGTTTTAACAAAATGAGAAGTGCTGGTTTTGTCTATTTAGGCCTTGATGAACTTTTGTTACCAACTGCCCAAACATTTTCCAGGCCGATGTTCAGCTTCCCATAGCTACAGCAGGCTAAAAAGTCTCATAAAATGGAAAACCAAAAAAGCATGAAGGAGACACATTTCCAGAGATCATCACAACTCTGTGCACAGAGGGAAATGCCTCCTCATGGAGGCATTTGGCTTTGGCCCAGTTGGTCAGCTCCTGTGCACAGCTTGCCAGTGGTGGCAGGGTACCCAAGAACCATCTCCAGAGTTCCCAGAAAGGCAACACAACTGGAAGTGGACTGGGGCTGCCCTTGCCACAGGACAGCAAAAGAATTAAGAGCAGAGCTGCATGGGCAGGAAATGGGCTTCTTGTTATGGTAACATAGTGGGAGAGGTAGGAACAGATATTCCCTCCTCAAGGACATTTTCCCCATCAGCACTCCCTACCTCTGGATTAATTTCTTTCTAGACTGGCTTTCCAGGACCAGTACAGGAAAAGAAAAGCATGCAAACACGGCATTTTGCACTCTGCCTGCAAAATGTCTTCTGTTCTTTCTCCCATCCCTGATGCAAGAGGCTTAACTAACGATTCAGTGTATATAACACATGCAGTTTTAAATACCTACTTCATTCATCCTTAAAGCAGGAGTTGCTAGAAGGCAACTTTCCCAATTGGAAGGAGGGGGAGTTGGGATTCGGCAGCCAAGAATTTGCTTTTATTCTCATCTCTGTCACATATTCCCACAGAACTACAAGCAAGTCAATCCCCACAGCCCAAAAAGCTGTTATCATCTTATTCACTCTATTTATTTAATGAGATACATATATCTTTCACAGTACATAGCACATTAAAGAAAGGATGGTACACTGAATGATTGATATACTGGAACATTTTCTTTGTAAAAAGCAGCCAACTGTAGAACTGCTGACTTTTTAAATAGGAAAAGAGCAGATTCTTGTAGAGGGAGTAAGCCCAGTAGTTAAAGATAAAAATATCATTATTGAAGCCCGATACAAAGAGGGGACATGAAAAATAAGAATATCTTGACTATGTGGTCTCAAGAAGAATTTTAAAAATAGAGCTTTATTTAGGAAAAAAAAAATCAAAATATAACAATGTATTTTAAAAAACTCTGACTTATAAAATCCTTATCTATAGATAGCTGTGATCAAAATTAGGTCCATCTTCAGTTTGTATGGTTCAGCATAAGTGAGGAATAGAAAGCAAAACTGTAAATATTTCTATAAAAGACTGCAACCAAGGAGGTTCAGGCTCTGTGCAATGGGCCCTACTGCAAAAGTACCTTCCATATGAGCAGGAGAAGACTGGTGGCTGCAGGACACCTCCCAGCTGGACTCATGGATAGAAAACCTAAGTTTTCTTCCATTTAATTTCAGATTTTCAGGGATAGGAAGAGACCAAACCTGACTTTCACAATGACTAGCAGCCGTTGATTTAATATTTCTTGATACTCCTATCTTGATCTACAAAATAACAGGATAAAAAAAAAAAATTGTTGGAAAAGCAGTCAATGCACAGAAGCAAGCCACAAAGCTGAGTTAAAAGTATAAATCTAAGAAGAATACTTCTTGGGCTTTTAAGATCTGCATTTCCAAGTTCTCCATCCATAATGGAGTATGAAATCCTTTCCCCAAACAAAATCCCAGATCTCCAGAAAATTCCCCTAAAAAAAGATGCGTTTCTGATAAACAAGCTTGTGGCAAGAAATGTAAGAAAAATGAGCTAAAAATGTAAAGAAAAAGAAAAAAAGAAGGTATTTCTCTCAGCCTTCAAGTCTTGTTCACCTTCTGAGAGACCCAAGATTAAAGATGAAAACCCAAGTTACTCAAAATAACCATGGCTAGATAGAAGGGAAAGCTTAACAGGCGGAGTTCATTCCAGCTATCTTTGTTCACTGGAGTATCCCACTGAAACCTATCTGGTTGCATTGTCATTAACAGCCCTGTCATACGAGTAAAAAGCTTCTCGTTTTGCCTGGTCTCTTGCTTTTAGTCTGTAAACAAGATACCTTTGTCAGAAAAAAAAATTGTCAAGAGAGCAGCAGGTTTATCTTGCTTCTCTGGTCTGCCTAAAGCCAAGACAGAGAGGGGGTGGCTGAAGGGAAAATTTACTAATGCTGCAAAACTGAATTTAAAAGAATATGATGTGAAATCCCAAAGTACTGAACAAGACGATCTGCAGCCACTCCAACTGTGCCTCTGGGCTTTAGCTGCCATTTGTTATTCTCTGTATTTTATCTATCCTTTCTTTCTGTGTTCTCCAGTGGGCAGAGTACCTGTGTTATTCGGGTTCTGGGACTGGTGCTTAGCAGCATTTACAGCCTGAGCCCTCCCTGCTTTCCATCAGCATGGTGCCCAGGACCGCTCATGTGTCCTGCAAATCCTAAGCAAGAGCCAAAATTGTTCGGAGCACAGCAAAGCCAATAAAAACAGTGAAAATCCCTCCTAGGTTACCACAAGCTCCACATTAGCATGTTTTCAGGGGAAGAAAAAAAAAAAAAAAAAAAAAAAAAAAGTAATCCCATAGGAGCACGTGTCCGGCAAGAAACACATTTCTGCAAACCTACGGAATTTAGTCCATATCAGAGATGTTTTCCCCATGAGCCTTTAGTTTAAAAATGATAAATCAAACCACAAGTCAAAGAGGGACTAAAAAGACGTGGGATTAGAAATGGACTACTGACTCCCTTCCCACAGAGGAGGGATTCAGTGTGAACTTGCAGGGAAGGGGGGAGAGAGAGGAGATACCATCGCAGACATGCCAACCTCCCCCCTCTATCCTCAGTACACTGCAACCAGGACTGCCAACAAAACTGAATTCAGAGCCGTATGTGATCAGCACAGCAAACACAGCACAGTTACAATGACACCCAGCAAAGAAATGCAGTCATTCACAGCATCTGCAACCTTTTTAGTCTTGGAAGTACTACCACTGGTAGATCAGTGTTTCAGCACATGCACGCATACCTGGTGTTGCTAAATAACAGGAAATGCTATCCGGTGCCTCTCTTTCACAGGAGAAAGAAAAAAAAAAAAGAAGACACCTTAAAGCTATGCTTTGCAGAGGAACGAACACTCTCCAGTCCTCTTCTTTCCTCACCACCACAAAGAAAAAGCAAAAATCCCACCTAAGAGCTCTCGGCACCGTAACCCGTGCACCATCTGCAGCCTGAGCTACCTTTCTCCCCCAGGTCTGAGCATGCTCCGTCTGCCGGCAGTGTCCTACCGCTCCAGCTGGCTCACCTCAATTTGTTAGCCTCCCAGAGGTCAGCCTTGCATGCAGGATGATTTGCTGCAGTATTCCTGCAAATCCCCGACGGGCGGCCACACTGAAACAAACACCACCGTGCTGTTTCACGGAGCCGAGCGTGTCTTGGGAGACAGGCGGCAAACTGCTTTTGGGCAGCGGGGACACGCATTTTAGAAATCCTGCTTTTGAGGATCGTTAACGCCACTGCTGCTCCAAACACTTCACACAAAAGAAGAAAACAATAGGAGAGAAAGGAAAAAATGCCCCTTGCTTGAGGACGTGAAAGCTTTTCGTCATGCTTTCTAATAATTCCCTTGGCACCAGGAAAGCAATTTCCCAGCTGTGATGGTCAGCAAATGGCTTAGAATTTAACAAGGCTGTGGTTGCCCTCCTTCAGAGATCCAGGGAACGGTATTTTCATACTAAAGTTATTTTTTATGGTGGAAACAAGTAATTCCTAAACACAAAGGCACAGAAATTATCTAGGAGTTTATAAGAGAATCTCCTATGCACAAGCTCATGAAGGTGAGTGCCTTACACCAACCTTCACAGCAGAGCTTCAACCTGTGAGCAGCTTCATGAAGATGACAAACCGGATAGAACTGACTGGGAACCCTTCCAGTTCTTATTCCACAATGGGATCTACATGCAGATCATAGCCCCCCAAAAGGCTCATGGCACGAAGCCACATCACTAAACAGAGACACGAGATCCCAGCCCTGCAGGGACACTCCTGCAGATCACAAGCAAACATACCAGGCTCTGCAAACCTGTTGATTGTATATTTGCAGGACTCGTCTTGTTGAATATCTGTCTGTGAGGATTTTTCCCTTTGAGAGCTTACAGGTAAAATAAGAAGGATGAAAAAGAAGAAAAGTTCTCTAACACCTCCTTCCATATGCTCAAGGTGGACTCTGAACTACAGCATGAGCCTATGCCTGTCCTGAGAGGATCTCAGAGAGACACTGGTCAGTCACATCTGCCTGGGGGAAATAAATAAAAAAGAGCAAAGAGAAGCAAGCCCAGCAAGTGCCCTCAGCCTTCCTATCAGGACTACGGAAATCCAAAGTCACCCTTCCCTTTTTAAGACCATCTCATTTGTCCCATTGCCCCTCTGAATACAAAGATGTTCCCTTAAGCGGGATAAGTCTGGTATTTTTCCTCTGAATTTTGAAACTAGAGGAGTGGAGTTAGATTTGGAGCTGACTTCACTTGAGAAAACACATCTTGACTTTGTGTTTTCCACACTTCAGAAAGCTCCACAGCGTGACCTACCTCCCACTGACGCTAACAGGAGCCTTTCCACTGACCCCACAGATCTTGGTTAGTGACTTTATCAGTGGGACCCCAGATAACCCAGACACACCATGTCAGTCTCTTTTTCTTAGACAAGCTTTTATTTTACTGGAGAAGAAAAGACAACATATACAGACTGGTCTTCCATTTATGAATAAGCTTCTTCTCTACCCCTGGAATGAGTTTTATTCATGAGTTTCTTAGGTACAATTTATCACAATGCAAAGAGAGTTTAGCCCCAGTCCTGAAGAGGGTCCTGTTTGTCAATCTGCCACACCATAAAATGCAAAACTACATCATTAAGGGGTGGGGGAGGAACCATAATCAAATAATTCCAGCAAACTGGGAAATAATAACTGCCCATTACTACTGCACCATAAGACACTAAGTGTAGATGTCCCAAACTCTTCACAGCCAGCACCTACTACAAGCTGGTAAGGTTTAAATAAGAGGTCTTGGCTCTGAACTAAGAATTTGATGAATATTTAATACCCGTCATAAAGTTGCAGCCTTCAAAAACAGCATCATGTTTTAGAACTCCTAAAAGGCAGTACAGCACAAACAAAACTCATCAAGCTAGCAAGGAAATCTGAATAGATCCCTCTTGGTTTAGGGCTGACAAAGAGCAGGTAAATCATTATTTATTGAATCTTTGCAGTGCCACATATATGTTGCAGGGGTGCCTGAATTTCTCTGAATCACAGCATTTATTATTTATAGTCCCAGAAGGACTCTCTATAAGAAATTGTTCTTCTTGCAGTGCTTTTGAACCAAAAGTGCATTTCAGTTTGAGAGCACAAAAAAAAAAAATATGCCTGAACTAACAAAAAAAGTCTTTGTACTGATAAATACAAAAAGAACACAAAGGAAGCATTTGGTTTCTGGACACCAAGATTGGGACTTCACACAGAGAGAATGACATTTTGATTCTGTAGAAGCTAAAATTAAAACTCTTATGTCAAAAGGACCAGGACTTCAGCCAAATATTGAAAATTCCTAAGCAAGAATATACTTTGACAGTGTAAAAGGCATTTTTGTGAAGAATATTTAAGGGGCCAAACCCCACTTCGCTTAAGTGCTTCCAGAATGACATGCTCCCAGGCTTAAAAGATGCAAGTTTTACATAAACATTAGGTTTAAAAAGGCTTAAGAATGATCAAACATATTTTACACACAGACACACACACACACACACTCCTAGGTTACATGTCTTGATATCAACCTGGCAAATGCATAGATATTTATCCTCCTCTGCAGATATGTGAATGTTTTGTACATATAAAACATTTACTTGCCTGCTATCTGAATTTGTCATATGCTAAACTATTCATTCCAATAAACCCTCCACCCTTATTAGGAACCACCCTAGCAGCACTGCAGGGACACGCTGGCCTGCTCCTGCAGCTATATGCAGTGTGTGCGGGCAAGAAAGGTGTGGGAGAGTTACCTGCCAGTTCCCAAGGCTGGAGATGGCTTTGGTAGCTGTTCTGATTCAAGTTAGGTGTCACTTGTGCTCTTTCAAGTTCCCATTTTGCCATCAGTAATGACAGGTCAGCAGGGTAAGAGAGAGAAATCAATTCCCTCTCCTACAGCTTTGCCAACTGCACACCTGCAAATGTAATTAGTGCCAATGTGTCTGCAACAGAATCTGAGATAATTCATGCTCATGAGAGCAGTTTGGTAAGTCAATGATGTTCAGCAGGACTGACATGAGAAACCAAGGGTAAAACATTGCTTGTGAGATCCCTGGGTAGAGCCTCACCCTGGTGCTTCCCACAGTTGCTATTTGTTAACTGTATTTGCCCAGGCAGCAGGAAGATCATCTGCCCTCTCTGAGACGACACTTCAATATTAAGCCACAGCCTCACCTGAAGAAACACATCTCCCATTTTACAGACAAAAAGACTGAACCTGTAAATGAGATCTGTGTGGGATACACCACACCAGCATCCATTAATATGAGAGCAGCTTCCTGTCAAAAATCTACCAACAATCAAAACCTCTTGTGTATTCCAAGGTTGTATTATGGGCTTTAGGACTCAAGACAGGAGCTGGTGACTTCAGGACCACAGGTGACAGAGTAAACATGGTGAAGGACAGAGAGGAAAAAGTTACCAGCTCTATCACTGTTGCTCTCAAAGAGCTGCAGGAGGAGTAGCCACAAGCCTGACACGCTCTGCTCCCCACACACCTTCCTCCCATCTTCTAGTCCCACTGCACTTGCTGTGCAGAAGGTCCAGGGGCCTCCTGCATGCCTGGGAAACCCACCCTGGACCCACAATTTAGCCTCAAGTTGGAGGGCCTTGTCAGAGTGACTTGTCCTGGGAATTTTGGAGGAAAAAGAAGAGAGCCTCTTTCCCTTGTCTGTTGGGATAAACAAAGTAGTCATAACCAGCAAGTCTCACAAACGTCTTAGGAAATTAAGATATTGATATCACAGCAAAATACAGCTATTGATAGAGAAAACACCCCTGAATGTAAACATCACAGGGACGCCAAGGTATGGAAAAGAAGAGACATAACAGAAATACAAAACTTACTTTTCAGGAACTGACAGGCACTTAGATCTGTAGGAGTGAACAGATAAGAACTGTGTGGAAGTATCCAAAGGATAGGGCTTAAGATATGCAAGAATTTAACTGCCTTCACTGGATTATGCAACTGGTTTTCAAGTGGGCTGCAGTTGTTCCAGAACTGATGAGAACATCTCAGTTCACATGCAGGATTACAGGAGGGCTTCAGGGACAGAGGTCCAGGACTTTGATGGTCCTTATGGGTACATTCCAACTCAGAATATTCTAGGACAGGACTGTTGCCTGAAGCTGCCTTTGTTCTAACTTTCCATTTTTTCCATGCTCAGAGACTCTCTTAAAAACCTTGAGACTCCAAACATACAAAGTCCAAGTACTTCATGGAAAGAACTCTGTGAGGAAGCAGTAACAGCATCTACCGTCTTGATCAAAACAGCAGTTTCATTCCAAGCTGGAGCATGTGCTTCAATTAGCCAGTCTCTGACAAATGCCTGGAAGTAGCTAGAACAGCAGCATGACAGAAAAATAGTTCAGAGCCACGCTAAAGGAGAATCTAAATCAAATCAGGGGAAATAAAAAGGTTTAGTGCCATTTTGAGTCCCATAATTGCAAACTGATTGTTTTGCCTCCAACGCCCCCTTCAGCCACACTTGTACAACACATCCTCACGTTCTAAAGGATGCAACCAGCATACAACCCAACCCTATTCCTAGGACAACAGTGTAATATTAACAGCAGTATCACAGGATACCCTCCCTGCAGTGCAATCTTTTAGACTAATGCTAAGGGAGCACAAAACATCCATGTTCTGGGTGGGGAACATATCTCAGAGGTGTTGACAGTCACATGAAATTTGAGAACAGAGTATTAGGTCTCACAAATCATAAAATAACTTACATGGGAGGTAAAAAAAAAAAAAAGGATGTTTCCTGGCAGCATAACCCACAGGCCTGAAAAATATCTGCTGGCCAATTAAAAAATATCCTAACAACTGGGTTTTGATGAGTATAGAAGGCCCAGAAGAGAAGTAGTAACACATGGCTGCAGGCCAGGCATTTACTGTTGCTCTGAGGGCTACTGCTGCTACTGACAGGAAGGAGAAGAAAACAAAGGAATCATCTTTCTCAGCTTCAATATGAACCCCTTCTTCCAACAGGGAAAGTGTGATGAATGCACTGAATTAATTGTAAAAGCCCATTTCAGCTCCTCCAGGTGTCTTATGCAACCATTTACGGTTCAATACCTAAGAAGAGCTTTTTCATGCCCTCAACAGCTTGAAAATTCATTGAAAGACTACTGAATGTACGCATATTTATCAAGGGCACAGCAGTAAGAGGAAGAAGTCCAAGCCTGACCTGATGGGAATTTTTTGTATTAGACTTGCTGCTGTATTTATCTGAATACAATAATGGTATCCACCTTGGTAATAAAAACCAAGGTGGTTAATTTTTGCCCCATTTTTTCCCACTAATAAATCAATGCATCATTTTCCTACAAGCCCTCCTTATGACCTACTTGTGTGGAGGTTTTAAAACCCATAAGTAGACAATATGACATACAATACACACAGGAAGGTGAATGTTACAGACAAAACCATCTGTTAAAAGAGGTATCTGTTAAAAGAGGAACACCTGCAAAACTACTGAAACAGTTGCTAATCACCTGTGTCCCTTCAATGATGGGAGATTCCTTACCCAACCCTGCCACACCAGCTCATTTCCATTCCCTTCCTTCCTACCAGCAAGATCTGCTGCCTGTTGTTGCATCAAATGCTGAGTCAAGTCTTTGGCAATGAGAATCTCTTCAAATAACTGAAGTGTAACCTGAATGTCAGTGAGAGAAGAGCAACATCAGCCCGATAAACCAACTGCTGTTTAAGACTGCTCCAGTTAAAAACATCTGCCCTCATTCATTTTGTACAGCTCTGGATCCATGTGCTGATATTTGCAATGCCAAGAATAGAGTGGTCTTTCAGCTACTTTGCAGAGTATTTCAAGACATCAAGGGCTCTCCAGACAGCTTCCTACATCAGGATGTGCTTTTCCATCTCTAGGCTTCTGCTGGCATTGATGCATCCGTTCCCCAGAGAAGCCACGTAGCACAAGGGAGGGCTGGAGCAGGGCTGAACATTCCCAAGGTAAGTGCTGTTACACCCAGCAGCCTCAAAGAGTAAGGTCTTGTGACCTTGAAGAGAAGACTAAAATATACATATGTATTTGCCATAGGCAGTGAATCCTATCCCAAGTCTGGAGAGGTCAGAAATAGAGGACGTTTACAACCTTCCTGCCTTGGCTCATCCTGCCTCACCCCTTCTGTGGCAGAATGATGTGCTTATAATCTAACCTGGGGGCTGACAGGAACAATCTGCTGAGGTAGCCAGCCCTTCTCTCCCAGCAAAGGAATTAATGCAACAGCACAATAAGCTTCTCTTGCAACTATGAAGACCCAAATCTGCACCTGTGCTCCTGCACCAAGTATGTAAAATGAGAAAGCATCGAAGTCAGGGACTTAGGACTGGCTAGAAAACAGCCATCTTGCTGAGTGACTTACAGTTACACAAAATAAGCACCCTTTCTTTGCCATCAAGGTGATGAACCAAACCAAAGCCCAAAATATACTGAAATAAAAACCCTCTTCTCTCATTTGATTTAACATATTTAAGGCTTAAAAATAAGCATGGAAGTATGCAAGAGTCCTGTGTTCCAGTGGGACAATACATGCACATAAGCTAAGCAAGGACTAGAGAACTTTGTGTATAATAGCTTGCCTTGTGACCTCTGTGCTAAGTATATATCTATTTGTATATAATACATATATATGACTATTGCAAAATTCATGTAAAAGATTACAATTAAGACAGACACTACATATTTCTTCTGTGTTTATACCCACATTGAAAGATGATTAATCAGTGATTTTATACATCCTAAGAAGTTAATTTCAATAAGCTGCTAGCTTCCCAGCTGTAGCTTTATACTTTGGCATAACCATAACATAGTCAAAAGCCAAGATGCTGCAAAGCCATATATAAATGTGTGTGGAACTGTCCCAGGCAACCTTACAGAAGAAGGGGAGAGCAACTCCAGTATTCATTTTCTATTAACTCTCAGGTCTCTACATGAACATGAGTAACAATCTAAGTAGTAAAGAACAAATAGCCAGAAGCAAAGAGCAGAGGTAAGAACAAATCATTAAAAAGTGATAAGTACCAAGGGCGCTAACTTAGCTAAAGGCAGTAAAAATGCAGACACACAGAGGAAATCACATCATGCCTCCTCAAAATGAATCTGGTCATATAGTTTTAGTGCTGAGTAAGTGACTGCCTCAGTGCAACACCACAGTGTCTGCTAAAAAGGACAGTATTTAATCTGTGTGCTTAGAGGTCTGATAACCTATTTTCCCAGGTGTCTCTCCCTCCTTCTGAAAGAAGATTACACAGCAAATTAATCTTTGTGTACCTTTTTGTTTTTCACCACTCCTCCTCTTTCCTCCCGCTACTCGTCCTATCTGTTGTGAAAGGTAAGCAGGAATATATTGAAATTAAAATTGAAATAAATGACAACAGCAGGAACAGCCTGAGTCTGGTTTGGCTCACAAAAGTAAGTTTATGATACGGTTGAGTCAGTGCAAAAAAAGAGGTCATGAAAGTGCTGTCACACACCTTTCTGGAGAAAGCTTTTTGTCCACATAACTACAGATGAAACCCTTATCTGCTCAGGGAAACTAATTTTCCAGTGCAAAGGGATTTCAGTTTCAATCCACCACCATCCCACTCAATTTACATTACATGTGGCCAGCTGGAGAGGGGAAAACAACAGCAAAGTAAGACATGAAGCAATTCACAACTCACTCATTTCCAATACATCAAAGGCTTACCAGTGAGTGTTCTGTGTGATGGACTGTGGTCATTCTGTAACTGCATCTGTCTATCTGCTTGCCAGAAGTACATGCAAAACCCCATCACATCTGGGGGAACATTGACAATACACAGTGCATTCCTATTGTGTAGAGGGAGTGCAGTCCCTACACACAAACTCAGAAGGGATTTTTTTTTCTGGGACAGGAGAAGGGACAGAGGCTGTTGATTTCAAATACCTTCAAGGCATTTCCAAGGTATGTTACATAGACTGTGCTTAAGTATTTCATCGGTCACCCATGATTCAAAAGCCACATACAGCTTAAAACTGTACATGAGTCTCTGAGCTTCAAGAAACCAATGTCTAAACTCTCAGCTGAGTACCACTCTTGAAACAAAACATTCACATTAGTACACCAGTGAAGAGAACTGAACTGCCAAGAGTGTTATTCATCGAAGAGTATGCAAAATTGAGCCCTAAAACATAATGGGTGAAATTTTAGCACCAAAAGACATTAAAAACTCACAGCATGGCTTTGAGAAAGAATATAGCAGAAACATCCCAAAACTTCTTCTGGTTTAGAAGCTCTGAGAAGGGAGAGCAAAGATTACTTTTCAGTATTAGCCATAAGGCTTCACAAGAGGGATCTTGTAGAATCTATATGGTTTTCTATCAGAGAACATAACTTGATGAATAAGAAAGATCTGTGTGCAAGCCCATTTTATACGAAGGGTACATAGAGCATAACCAGGAAACCCATCATAATTTCTTGATGTCATTAAAGCATGGTCCTAATACACAGCTCTAAGCTGAAGAAAGAAATGGTTCTCTGAAACAGAAGCAGTCTATGTCAAATTTACACAACAAGGACTTCCAGTCAAGGGCTCAAATCCCATAATTCAGCTGCTCTTTGCTTCTTGAGCAGCAAAGAGACCAGAAGATTAGACTTTAGAGATGTCTCTCCCTGCTAATTACATGATAACAGTTTAAAACCAAGATTGTATCACATCCACTGTCTCTCAAGAGCAAAAATACATGTGTAATCAAATTGTTAAGGTAAAACAGTAAAAAGATGGAAAGGCAATTAACACCATATACAAAGAGATCTTTGCAACTGAAAACACATGATCTGTTTTCACTGAGAATAACATTTTCTCAGCTGAACTTTGGCAAGTAAGCTGCGTGGTACAAAACCCATTTTTTCATAAATACAATAAAACCTTTCTGTTATCAAATGAACTCTTATTCCTCTCATCTTTAATCCCAAGCTCCATATATGCCACCTCCACACAAGTACCAAGAAATCCTTATTTAATATCAAAATGCCCCTTGGCCCCTTTTTTTGCACATGTGGCCTTTGGAACATCTAGAAAATTACAAGGGGCTTCTGGATGCAACTGAGCAGAGAAGTCCAGCTGCCAGTGAGTACCTAGATCTCTGCTGCAGTTTTATAAGGCAGAGTCAAAGGCCAGAGGAGAAGAGAACACTTCCAAGTGTGTTTTGAAAAGAAAAGGTGAAACATTTTACAATGGAAAAGGGAAACATCAGTTGGTTTGGATATGAGAATTGTGCAGCACAGCCTCTCACAGGGATGACAAAGCAAGCTTTGGAGCACAAGATGGTCAAAAGGCAGTGAAAGCTGGAGGCAGGATGGGAAAAGTTCGTGAAACTTTTCAATTGACACTGGAAAAAGCTTGAAGAGATGAAGGGGCAAATTACTGAGCTCTTTGCTTACATGGCAGTTTTAAGGAAAACTTCCAAGTTAACTCCAAATAGCCAGCTATGCTTAAACTCAGGTGTGTCTCCTCTCAAACCTAAACAAAACAAGCTAAAAGAATAAAGAAGACCTAGGACTAAAAGGGAAGGAAGAGAATAAATAAGTTGGAGAGGAACAGAGAACAGAAAGACGACACACTTAGACAAAGGATGTACAACAGCAGAATGTGCAACCTTCAAAGACTGCTCTAGGAAAAAAAAAAAAAAGAAAAAAAAAAAAAGACCTGACAGGGAGATTATCTTTTTGATCTGTATTTATCAATAAAACACCAAAAAATTTCCAGTCATGAGCTTGAGACCTCATCACACTGTAAGAAGTAAACAAAATCACTTAAAACACAGGAGAAGAATGTGAGAATTTCTGTACCAGCTGCAATGCTGTTGGATCAGCTGGTGGTACTTTAGTGAAACCGATACTGTAAAATCAATGCATCAGAAAAACTCATCAAATGCATCAGAAAAGCCTCCATCTCTCTTTTAGAGTCTCATGGATGCAAGAGGGATGACATCTATTTCAGTACCAAGAAAACCCAAATAAAAACATTTCCATCTGTACACAAAAATGATACATCACCTCCCAGTTAGAAAACTAGCTCAAATCCATGAGGAAAGATATAGATTACTTTACACTACCAGGAATATGTGGACAGCAACCAGAGCAGAGAATATACTGCATCCTCAGAAAGCAGACATGATATCAAATACAAAGAAGCAAGAAACATGGCATGAAAACTAACTACAGGGGAGAAAAGAAAAGAGTATTCCACTAAAGGACAACCAGAAAAAGAACCAGATAGAGAAAAGATCATAGAATCACAGACTATCCTGAGTTGGAAGGGACCCATCAGGATCAAGTCCAACTCCTGGTCCCATGTAGAGCATGTCAAGAATCACCATATGCCCCAGAACATTGTCCAAATGCTTCTTGAACTCTGTCAGGCCTGGTGCTGTGACCACTTCCATGTGAAGCTTCTTCCAGTGTTCAGCCACCATTTCAGTGAAAAACTTTTTCCTGATATGCAAACTAAATGTTCTCTGACTCAGCTTCATGCCATTTCCTTGGGTCCTGTCACTGGTCATGACAGTGAAGAGATCTGTATCTGCCCCTCCTTTTCCCCTCCTGAGGATGCTGAAGACCACAATGAGGTCTCCCCTCAGTCTCCTCCAGGCTGAACAGACCAAGTGACCTCAGCCACTCCTCACCACACTTCCCTTCCAGACCCTTCACCATCCTTGTTGTCTTCCTCTGGACCCTCTCTAATAGTTAAATGTCTTCTTTACATTGTGGCTGCCAAAACTGCCCCCAGCACTTGAGGTGAGGCCACCCCACAGCAGAGCTGAGCGGGACAATCCCCTCCCTTGCCTGGCTGGTGATGCTGTGCCTGATGCACCCCAGGAAGTCATTGGCCCTCCTGGCTGAGTTGTGAGTTATTGAAAATTTCTACATATTTCCCTGTTTGCTAGGGAGGGGAAAGTTATGCACTCCCACGTAACATCCTTGATCTCTTCTAGTGCTTCCACCTTCTAGGCTGAGGTGCTGTGGTGCTGTTATCACCTGCTGCAAACAAGGCTCTCTGCTCATGTTTAGCTGACATGGGCAGAGTGTGAAAAGTGAGAAGTGGAGGCATGCACTATAAGGTATCAAGAGATCAGGATTCCCATCTACATCAGTTCACACTGTTGAGTCAAAGACAGGAACACGGAACAGCTAAACCTGCACTACCCTCAGACTGCTCTTCAAGGGGACAGGAAAAGGTTCATTTTCTTATCCCACCTCAAGCCACTGAAACAAGTCAAACCTCCTTTCACAGAATGAGCTTTGCTTACCCCACACAGCATGCTGCCAGGTATATACACCCAATGGAAGCAATGCTTCTGCTAGATTTCAGCTGGATCAGCACTTTCAAACACACATCCTTGTGGGCCAAGGATTTGCATTCTTACACATCTTTAAACTTTCCAGGACATGTCATTTATCATTCTGACTGTGATAAAGGATGGCAACACCCTGCTCGTTTATCTTGCTCTCAGTACACTGCAGAAAACAAAAATATAGATTTTTTTACAGCAAGGTGGAGAACACTAATATCACTCTCCCTCTCTGATAACATAACTATAGCATAACCTGATCAGGTTAAAATCAGAAGAAGGAAGAAAAGACTTGAAGAAGAAAAAAAAAAAAAGAGGGGGAAGCAACATTTACTGCAAAAGAAATAAACAAAATATTTGTTTACAGAAAAGGAAACACAAAAAAAAATTTTTATAGACCAGATCTGAAAACAACATTTCTATTACATGTGATTTCACAACTGACAAGCATAAATCCACCTTCAGCTCCAGGTATTTCAGCCTAAACATGGAAAATACACATTATACTGAGTTTATGAAGGGCTTAGTTTTATCATACTATTTATATACCCTTTTTTGGATGATTTTAAACATATTGCAAGATTTCAAACCAACAGGCTTGGGTGCTCACTGATTTTGAAATACAACAGCTCCCTATTTTTTAACATGTTTCTGAATTATTATATGGGCTGTGTACTCCTCCAGACAAAGGAACTCTGATAAATTACATTCTGCTCCTAGCTAGGTGCTTCAAGTAATCTCCACCCTCCCACCTCTTCATCACACGAAGCAAAGATGAAGACTGCACAATGTCAGTCACATTACAGACCTGTTCAGATGCTGCCTCTACCCAAAACATCACAATCCATGTGTTGAGATCCTCATCAGTCTCCATCACCAGAAGCTGAAATTTTTGCTACAGTGGGCTCAGGCAGGTCCTGAGAGGGTGCTGACTAGAACACATCCTCCACAGCCACCATTATGCTGGACTGCACCCAGCTCCTCTCACAAGTTTCTCCCGATGGGATTGCTCTCCCTCCTGATTGACTTTCTATTTTATGCTCTTTTGTGGCTAAGTGATTTTGGCTGCACCTGTGGTCTGCAATACATTTAACAAACAGCACAGTGTGCTCTGTGACCTGGCTGCTCCCAAGCCACGTGCCTGCAGGAATGCTGCCTGGAGCATTAAGCCCACTGCATGCGCTTGAGCGCACATGCCCCATTTTGGACCCGCTTCATTACCCTTTTCTCAGCAAGCTTGCCTAGAGTTAATTTAATGCATTTAAGGACTGAAGACCAGCTTTGCCACCCTGCAGTGCTATCAAACATGTTACAGGCAGAGGATTTGGCCATATTCCATCTATAGGGTTTCCTTCAAAACCCACTTCTTCTGAAAATAGCTGAGCTGATGCTTGAGCAGTTTGAAGAACAGTGCTCCATCCAACACAGACCACCACCACCACAGAGAGCTGCTGCATCTTTACACTGACCCTTGTATACCTAATCCCTCTCCTATGACACCACAGGAGTGATGATTTCCAGGTCTCCTTATCTGATACTCCAAAAGTGTGGAACAAGACTGGAGTACACAACAGTGGTCCCTATATTCAGGTTCTTCTGGCCTGGTCAGCTTAATGCAATGTCTCTCTCTACTGCTACAGACGGACACACTCGCAGTGCCCAGACCAGAAAGTAGCATCAGGGACTCACAGGAGTAACTAGAGGCAAGTAAACGCTTCCCAGCTTCTTCCTCAGCATGAGTCCCCTGGGCTTGGGGACTGTCATCTCAATATTCCAATTCCCATGGTAGAACGCTTTTTCCTTTTCAAGGGTGACTTCCAGCTTCATCAACATTTAGGCAGGATATAACAAGCAGGAGGCCTGGTGCAACCAGGACAGCTTTGAGAGAGAAGGGGAAGTCTTTGTTTAGAGCCACACCTGGATGTGCCTTTGCAGTGCAACCCCACCTCTGTCTACAAACAGGCTTCCTCCCAGCCCATTCAGAAATACCTGTACTATGCTTTCTACCAGTACCATATGAACTAAAAACCTTTAAAGTTCAAACATAAATCACTTCTTTTCTGATCTAGCCAATTGAAAAATGATGAATGACAACAAGTTGTGAAATTTATCTTGTCACCAGCCTATAATTGCTACTATTGGAGCTTCAAATTATGGCAGAAAAAAAATTGAAAACACAACTGAAGTGCTTATGGCTTGTTTGGATCCTGGTTTACACAGTAGAGCATTATCTTCATCAGTGTATGAGGAAATGCAATTGCACTGTGGACCCCTACATCAAAAACCATCTTTAATTTATTATTTGAGTATTACACCAGCAAGAAAATAATTACTGTAGTTATTTCAGAGTTGCTTATTGCCTTTATACATGTGATCTGTCTGCAAAGGTTAATACAAATTTGTCAAAAATCTAAGTTCATTTTACTACAGAATTATTATGGTATTCAGATTTAGGATTAGCATAATGAGATACTATGATTATCAGGATACCTAATGGTATCCTAACAAATACAAAAATATTTTGAGATCTTTCTAAGGAGGGACTGGATAAGGACTGAGAAGTAAAGGAGGAAGAAAAGGCTGCAATTTAAGTAGGTGTGAGATAGTCTACAGATGGAGATTTAAGGATAGAGAAAGACTAAGGAGACCAATGTCAAAGGAAAAAAAAATAACAATCAACAAAAAAATTAGGGGCAGACTTCCAAGACCTTCCAAGTAAAATTATAGTGCTTTAGGTGCACTTAGTTTAAAGTTCACTCATTCACCTTTCTTCACTAAAAAAGTCACCCATAAATACCAGATATAAAAGCCCACCAATCAAAAGCAATCAAAGTTACATTTTTAAAGCTAGCTCTGCCCCTCTGTTCTTCCCCCCAGGCTTCCAACTTCCCATTTCAGGGCTGTCAGTAGCTGTCAGCAGATCATATGAGAAATTCATCTGAACATACAACATAACTTGACAGGCAATACATCAGAAAACCTAGATGTGACAACAGCAAATTCCGCCAGATGGTCCTGGATCATATCTATCTATTAAAAAAATTCTGACAGAAAAAAATCCTAACCACACATAAGCAGAGTTTCTGAGGAATGGAAAAAAAAAAATAAATCTGGTATATGCACTGTTTGACCCTTTGTCCTAATCATGCCAGAAAAGGAGATACACAACAGTTCTAGCTTGTCCTCAACAGTTTGTCCTGTCATTAATATCTATATGTATATTTCATCCTCTTCCTGAAGAAAAGACTTCTAAATAAAGATGCCTCTTCATTAAAGGCAGTATGTACTAGTAACAATGCTGCTTTTCAATTGAGAAAATTCTGTCAATGATTCTGGAGACTGGTCTTGCTCCAGCACCAGCCTAGTCTCCAGGAACACCAAAACCATGTGATTAGCCCTGGGAGTAGATGCAAACTTGAAGCACATTCAAGGTTCCCTGTTTGCCACCCTTCCCATCTCCCTGTTCCTCCAGCAAGCAGCATGTTCTGTTTGGGTTCATGCTGCCTACAAACCTCATCAGCCTCTGCAGTGACTCTTTTAGTAGAGACCTTGGATTGCCTTGTCCACTGTCAGCCATGCAGGTCCAACACTGATTGTCCAGACCTATGCTCAATCCAGGTAAAACTGCCTTTGATCCATGTGAAGAACAAATCACATCCCAGCAGGCACAACCTGCTCCAGCCTCAGGCCCACATGAAACAGTGCTGTGAGAGGCACAGGGTCAGGCTTGGGACACTGTGCCACCTTCTGAGAGATCAGCACAGTCTCATGGCAGAAAACACCAGGTTCAGAAGCAGCTCTGTGGCTATTTCACTGATGCTGTCACTGTTCTTCAGGTGAGCACCACCAGCCTGGCCACAACAGCAGCTCAGCTGTGACAAAAGTGATAGGCCTATGTAATGTAAATCAAACCAGAACAGGCTGTCACTGCTCAAGTGAGACATGCAGGGACACCATTCCTTGCTCCTGTTCTGCCCCTGCCTTCTATAGCTGTGTGCAGATACATGTTTTACTCTGTGAGAAGTAGTTGTGTGTAACTGCAAAAAACCACCACGTGTCCTTGTCCTCCCAAATACCCACATTTGGAAGTAAAAGGTATTTAGTCAAATGTATTTTTAATTGGTAAAACAATCAGACGTGAATCTGAATGCACAGAGGGAAGGAAGACAGCAAAGGATGTGGTGTTATTTTATCATTGTTTAACAGGACAGGATAGTGCTCCAAGTCCTTTTGAAGTCTGAGAGTTTCTCTGAATACAAAGCTGTGACTGTGGTAGAAAGCAGATCAACTCCCTGCCAGTGCACAAGCTGCACTCCACAGCACAGAGCTGAGAAAACCTCTCTTGAGGCCACTGGCAAAATCAGTTTCCACCAAGAAACCAGACTGATCCTTTAACCAAGGAGTAGTTCTGTATATCACACATACCTTTTTTTCTTCCCCTAAGGACAGCTCCTTCCATCACACTCTCCATTGCTGATAATCAAAGTGCAGCTGTTTCCTGAGTGAGAAACACCTGTGTGTGGGATTACTCCAGTGCACTGTTTATTGTCTCCATACAATCCATTTTACAATTATCACCTTTAGCACAAAGAGAAAGCTACTTTTACATCGTCGACCTGAGAACAAAAAGCTCATGAAAAAGCCAATTCTTCCCTCCTCCTTGAACTTCAACAAGGAATATATGATTTTTCACTGTGCCTTTGTTGTTTTGACATAAAAGAAAAAGTCAGTGACATTTTCAAGTTTTGTTGTTGTACACCAGCAGGGTTTCAAATACTGCAGAAGAACATAATTACATTTACAGATGCTTTTGACTGGAATTTAAATGTTGCAACAGTTATAATAGTCTCTTAGAGATAAGAAAAATAGGAATTTAGCTCAAAATGTATGTTCTGGTTAAACTGAAAATGGACACCACCTTTTACTGGAGTGCCTTTTGGCATCTGAAAGTTTCTTCTATAACTACTAGAATATAATTTTCCAAACCATCAACTTCCTACAGAGAGAAAAAGATACGTCTGACTATTTAATTGTTCTCAGCTGAAATAATGTAAAAGAGAAGGCATAACATGTATTTAATAAAATTGATAGAAAGTCACTTCCTCCCATTCTGATATTTAATTATATCTCATTAAAAAAGCAAAAAATAGTACAAATCAAAGTCCATGAATCAGCTGTTTACTTTATTTATTTATAGGCATTTATGGAGTGCTCATCACCATAGCAACTAGGAACCTTTTTTCCCTCTTGTTCAAAGGAAAAGTTGTAATTTCAAAATGTGATCCTTTGATGTCACAGTGCAAATAGGTACTTAAGTCCTGTGCTGCAGACACTTCAGGCAGGTGCCTGAAGTACATGAACCAAGTCAAAGGTGTGACGAAGGAGAGAAACAGAGAAAGTAAAAAATGAAAGGAACCATCAAACAAGTGATAAAAAGGGAAAGAGTAAAGGGCTTTCCTATGGAAATCCACAGTGTGCCATGTCCCACAATAAGCCATCATCGCCCCAGTACTTTTTATCTGTAATAACAAGTGACTAGTTCACAGAGAACAGTTCAATTAATGAAGAGCAATCAACAAGTTCCAAATTTATGCTGAAGGCACTGGTGAATGTTCTTAAGCAATGATTTCTAAAAGGATAGTAGCTTAAAAATGAGGCTGAAGAGGGCTGTCTTCCTTTTGTGAGCAGAGAGGTCAGGAGCCTCACTTTGACTACTACTCTTCTCTGATCCTGCAGCAATTAGGCATTACCAAATTCCCACAGAATTAATAGACCTTTTTTAAAATACCATCTGCTCACAAAACATCAAAGAAATGTGTAAATTAGAACACTGTTCCTGCATACACCATTATAGAATGAATTACTAGGTATATACTGCAATTGCAGTTTCTTCATGATATTGCTGGGAACTTCTTTTCAGACCCCCAAAAGAGACTGAAATTGGTTTGACACTATTTCATCTGGTTCCTTCCCACCATTGTATAGATGATACATATACATGAGCAATGTAGGATTTCAGGTTCTTTTTAAAGCTAATGAATTTCTAATTGGGACAGAAAGGAAAAAAAAAAATATATATATCTTTGGCCTGTTGTCATTTTGTTATATAAGAAACATTATGATGAAGTTTTTCTCAAGGCACCAGTATGTGAAGTTATCTTCAACTCTGTGTTTAGCTTGATCCTAACTTCCTCGTAAGCCAATACTGTCCAAAGCAGTTAAATAAGGAGTGTTCAGTTGATCCAAATGAAACACATAAATCTTTACGCAAGACTGGTGGTTATTTTGTAATCTTTTTTTTATACTGTATTCTAAATAGGGCAGAAGCTGCATGTATGACAGCAAGAAAAGTGACAAGTTCCTTATCTGGAAAAGCACCAGCAGGCTCTGTTATCAGAGCAGACCAGCTCTTTTAAAGTGGATTGATGAAGCTATTTTTAAAAACATCTAATAACATCACAGAGGAGACTCTGATCTCTGCAAAGGTGAGCCGCACAGCTCGATACTCCTGGGAGGCAGCTAATGAAACTGAAGCTTGTCACACACAGACTGCGTCCAGTAATTGGCTTTGAACTCTTGCAGCTGAGCCTCGCCCGTGCTGAGCTCAATGCTCCGCTCACAGCTTGCACCAAACACAGGCAGAGCCGTGCGCTGTCTGCCACGGCCAGGTGTGAGTGACCCTCTCTGCCCTGCCCGTGCCACCAGGCACAATCTGCATACCTAGAAGGCAAAGGGGGAAACCTGCTTTCTCCCAGCCCCTCACACCCACCAGTTGGCTTCCAGGACAAGGAGAGACAGTTGTGTAGGGAAGGTGGCAGAGTGGTGTTGGAGCAGGTGGTGTGCTGATAGAGAAGAAGGGAACACATTCTACCACAGAAGGTGAAGGAAAGGGCAGGGAAGACCTAAAAGGAGAAGGAAGAGGGTCCCATGTCATGCCTTCATATAGCACAGCAGAACCACCAACAAATGCTAACCCTCAGTCAGTGCTCTGTGCCAATGGTGCAAAGTCCCTTAGGGACAGCTGGCTTCCTCAGGAAGGCAGCCAGCAAAACAGGGGAGCATCACTCATCTTCCCCAAAACTCCACTGACCTTCCTAGCACACTCTTCCCTGACCGTTGTGGACCCACAAACCCACTCTACCTCTCAATGTAAACTTTAACACTGAATCCTGCAACCACTGTGGAACACAACCTAAGAAAATACTGTTCCATAGTGTGAGAAGATTCTTTGTCCTCTCGAAGAAATTTTATCTGCATAGCTGAGGACCTCTGATGTGGTTCTGGCTCTGTGATTTAATGCTCTCCTTTGCATCAACTTCTTTTTCATGATTCTTCCTGCCTCCCACTACTTCCTAGAAAAATCCACTCCTTCACAGCCTAGATACACCCTGACTGAAAAACCATTTTAAATAGAAAGCAGTTTATCCTGCTGAGAAAAGTCATCTATGGTTCTGATCATTTGATAGTTTTACTCGTGGAAGATCTCTAAGTCTCTGTGTTCTAAAACACCTCCAAAGACCTTGCTATGTTAGAGCACAGGCCAGATACCTTAAAAACTCTGGGGAGCAGCAACTGAATGTGGGCTAATGTCATGTTAAACCCACAGCACTTACACAACACTTTAAAGCAACATTTCTTAAGAGAAACGGGGTGAGAAAAAGGGGAATGAGAATATTCAATTTCCAGATGACTGAAGCAAACCTCAGTAAGCTCACAATGAGATGCAACTCAGGAGACTGGAAATGTAACTGGAAAGAGATTTCCATATAGTCAATCCATTTTGTACAATAAAGAGTGGGCTCCAAGTAATTAGTCCCAAAACATTACCCAGGCACCTAGAGTGCATGTTCATGGCACACTTCACAAGTATTGGAAGCCGAACTCCAGCTTTGATGACAGCTAATTAAAACACAAAGGTGAGACTCTAACTAAAACTGCCACCTTGCAATCGTAAACCGTTCAAAATGCACTCTGGCAGAAAAGCAGACTGCAAGGCAGCTTTCCTGTATCTAGTTCATGCATTTGGTATCTACCAAGCAAAATAACTACCATTGCAAAATAAACACCCTATCTTACAGCTGATGTGTTGAGCATAAGTCAGATTTGTTTCAAGGAGAACATCCTTGCAGAGAGTAAGAGCTCTTCTGGTTCTCAGCTAAGACAAGGCTTGAGCTAACAAGCCAATCAATCAGTCTGAGCGTTTTGAGATTGCTCTTAAAAGGAGCTGTTTCTGTTTTATTACCGAAGTCAGCAGTCACCGTTTAAAAGTCAGCATTTGTCAATAGTTACCCAGCAATGGCACCGGTGTGAAAACACTGATAGGTTCCCCTGGCTTGAGCAGTTTTCCAGATACAGTCCTTATTCTCATCAACAGAGGAGAGTGTGCCTCTCGAATTTATTTATTTTTCCAAACATGCAGCCTTTATCTTCATAGCCCATTTAAACACTAGGTCAATTGAGGGGGGCTGGAAGGAAGCGAGGGGACCCAGCAGACACGCGTGGGCCCACCCTCGGAACATGCATGTGCAGAGCATCCAGGCAAGATGCACAGGCAAGAGAAACTTTTCCACCATGCTTAGTCAGCACGCAGTAATTAAAAAGGCGCAGGGTGTGATAAGCCCGGCATCCGTATCCATTGGGGCCAAACTCGCAAACTCATTGCTAAGCTTTCAAAGCCGAAGACAGGTGTCGGGGGGCTAGGTGGGTGGTGTCCCAAGGCACGCAGCCATCAAGGAAATCTGTCAGGAGACCATAATTACATCTTTACCTGCCCCAGTTGGCTTTAAACCTCCAGCGCCTTTGACCTCTGGGGAGGTTATTAGAGTTGTAATTGAACAGCTGCCTGCGGGAGCGGGCACCGCTCACCCTCACCGCGGGCTCTCGGACCGCTCTCGCTGCCCGGCCGCGCACAGGCGGCCGCGGCGCCAGCCTCTCTCCGGGAGGGTTCCCTGGCTTGTCCGCCTCCCCGCCGCGGGATCGCCGCCGACCACAAGGCACACGGCCCGGCTCCTCTCGCACCCCCATCACCCGCTCTCCCTCCGGGAAAGAGGAGGCGGCAGCCGCCGCCGCCACCGCCCCCCACGAACCGCCCCCTAAGGGTGCCCGGGC